>NC_091346.1:6608844-6891344 GCF_038502225.1 Cherax quadricarinatus
AAATATATATATACATATACATATACATTATATATATATATATATATATATATATACATATACATTATATATATATATATATATATATACATATACATTATATATATATATATATATATATATACATATACATTATATATATATATATATATATATACATATACATAGACAATATATATATATATATATATATATATATATAAATTATATATATATATATATATATATATATATATATATATATATATATAAGGAGGTACCATCTATGGAACTGTGCTGGGGACTCTCATCCTCAGAGAAAAGAATAAACTTACTTCAAGGAAAACTCGAGGTTCTCCCCAGAGCTGTTTGAATATTTTCTCCTACCACCACCCTATATTCTATGTGGACTTTATTTAAAGACAAAATACATCAACAAAAATACAATAGGGAATAGAACAACATAACATCTCAGAGCCTACATCTCGAATATTTTGTCCAGCTCCCCGGCGGTGGGCCGCATGCCCAGAATGCTGCAGGCATTTTCCCTCCGGATCGCAACTCTGAGTCTCTGAAAGAGGAAGCTGGCCGCTCTGTGGTCCTTAGTTTCTGTGACGGCTTTTCACCCAGCTCTTTGAGAATTTAAAACACACTTGCCCCATGCTCCAAGGGTCTCTGACCCTACTGGAATGAAGTTATAGCAGGGGGCAGACCTTCATATTTGCGGATCTTTTGGGTCTCCCTGTAGCTGCCGGTTCCACCCCCTTCAGCTTCAGAGTATGGCAAGTATGTGTCCGCCAAAGTGGCAGCACAGGTGTAGTCCAAGGCAATCTACTTACAGTCCTACCAGGGTAGCATAATGACTCCATCAGGATGCTTTTGACTTCTGTCAGACCTCTGTACTTCGGGTTCCCGTTCAGTTGGGCAACGGGCTGTGGCGAGACTTCTCATTATGATGTCGTTGACCTCCTCATGTCTAGCATACTTCCTTTCTGATGTATGGCACACAAGACCATGAAGTCCATATATATATATATTTAGTCGGATTGGACTAAATTAAATTGTGCTTGTTACAATAAGGTTAGGTAAGTTTTCGTAGGTTCTTTTGGTGCAAAATTTTTAATTTTTACATTACATAAATTAAAAAAATATATCTTTAAACGTAAAAGGGAAAATTTTAGAATGGATTTAATTTTAAACCATTCTTGCTAATTGACCAATTTTACCTATTCGGCACGACATATATATATACATGTGTGTATGTATGTATGTATATATATATATGTATATATATATATATATATATATATATATATATATATATATATATATATATATATATATATATGATCTCTCCTCCCCCCGCAGGATTCGAACCTGCAAACTCGGCATCAGAGTACGCAGTTCTTTATCTACAACGCCAGACTCCCGGTAAGTATGGGTGCCTAGCCGAAACTAGAGGGTCATTCCTCATACCCCGGAGCACTAGGCTTGTACAAAATTATTTCATGAAATCCTGCCACATGCAATGAACAACGTTAAGAGATTTTGAAATTCGCAAACAGGTGAAATTATTTATAAACATTATCTCAGCCCACAGCAGGACTCAAAACTGAAAACTCGGCATCAGAGTACGCAGTACTTTATCCATTACAACAGAATCCCGGTAAGTATGGGCGCCTAAGTGGACTGACCCCTGTGGAACCCCACCCGTCACAGGCGCTCACTCTGACAACTCGTCACGTACCATGGCTCGTTGTTCTTGTGTGTTTGTGATTGCAGGGGTCGATTCATAGCTCCTGGCTCAGCCTCTTCGCTGGTCGGTACTAGGTCTACTCCCTACTCCAAGAGCTTTATCGTGTGTGTGTGTGTACTCGCCTAATTGTGATTGCAGGGGTCGAGACCCAGCTCCTTGTGTGTGTGTGTGTGTGTGTGTGTGTGTGTGTGTGTGTGTGTGTGTGTGTGTGTGTGTGTGTGTGTGTGTGTGTGTGTGTGTGTGTGTGTGCGTGTGTATACTCAGTTGTGGTTGCAGGGGCCGTGTGTGTGTGTGTGTACTAGTTGAGGTTGCAGGGGTCGAGTCCAAGCTCCTGGCCCCGCCTCTTCACTGGTCGCTACTAGGTCACTCTCCCTGAACCATGAGCTTTATCGTACCTCTGCTTAAAGCTATGTATGGATCCTGCCTCCACTACATCGCTTCCTAAACTATTCCAATTACTGACTACTCTGTGGCTGAAGAAATACTTCCTAACATCCCTGTGATTTATCTGTCTTCAGCTTCCAACTGTGTCCCCGTGTTGCTGTGTCCAGTCTCTGGAACATCCTGTCTTTGTCCACCTTGTCAATTCCTCTCAGTATTTTGTAAGTCATTATCATGTTCTCCCTATCTCTCCTGTCCTCCAGTGTCGTCAGGTTGATTTCCTTTAACCTCTCCTCGTAGGACATACCTCTTAGCTCTGGGACTAGTCTTGTTGCAAACCTTTGCACTTTCTCTAGTTTCTTTACATGCTTGGCTAGGTGTGGGTTCCAAACTGGTGCCGCATACTCCAATATGGGCCTAACGTACACGGTGTACAGGGTCCTGAACTATTCCTTATTAAGATGTCGGAATGCTGTTCTGAGGTTTGCCAAGCGCCCATATGCTGCAGCAGTTATTTGGTTGATGTGCGCTTCAGGGGATGTGTCTGGTTTTATACTCACCCCAAGATCTTTTTCCTTGAGTGAGGTTTGTAGTCTCTGGCCCCCTAGACTGTACTCCGTCTGCGGTCTTCTTTGCCCTTCCCCAATCTTCATGATTTTGCACTTGGTGGGATTGAACTCCAGGAGCCAATTGCTGGACCAGGTCTGCAGCCTGTCCAGATCCCTTTGTAGTTCTGCCTGGTCTTCGATCGAATGAATTCTTCTTATCAACTTCACGTCATCTGCAAACAGGGACACCTCGGAGTTTATTCCTTCCGTCATGTCGTTCACAGATACCAGAAACAGCACTGGTCCTAGGACTGACCCCTGTGGGACCCCGTTGGTCACAGGTGCCCACTCTGACACCTCGCCACGTACCATTACTCGCTGCTGTCTTCCTGACAAGTATTCCTTGAACCATTGTAGTGCCTTCCCTGTTATCCCTGCTTGGTCCTCCAGTTTTTGCACTAATCTCTTGTGTGGTACTGTGTCAAACGCCTTCTTGCAGTCCAAGTAGATGCAATCCACCCACCCCTCTCTCTCTTGTCTTACTGCTGTCACCTTGTCATAGAACTCCAGTAGGTTTGTGACACAGGATTTCCCATCCCTGAAACCATGTTGGCTGCTGTTGATGAGATCATTCCTTTCTAGGTGTTCCAGCACTCTTCTCCTGACAATCTTCTCCATAACTTTGCATACTATACATGTCAGTGACACTGGTCTGTAGTTTAGTGCTTCATGTCTGTCTCCTTTTTTAAAGATTGGGACTACATTTGCTGTCTTCCATGCCTCAGGCAATCTCCCTGTTTCGATAGATGTATTGAATATTGTTGTTAGGGGTACACATAGCGCCTCTGCTCCCTCTCTCAGGACCCATGTAAAGATGTTATCTGGCCCCATTGCCTTTGAGGTATCTAGCTCACTCAGAAGCCTCTTCACTTCTTCCTCGGTTGTGTGTACTGTGTCCAGCACCTGGTGGTGTGCCCCACCTCTCCGTCTTTCTGGAGCCCCTTCTGTCTCCTCTGTGAACACTTCTTTGAATCTCTTGTTGAGTTCCTCACATACTTCACGGTCATTTCTTGTTGTCTCTCCTCCTTCCTTCCTTAGCCTGATTACCTGGTCCTTGACTGTTGTTTTCCTCCTGATGTGGCTGTATAACAGCTTTGGGTCAGATTTGGCTTTCACTGCTATGTCGTTTTCATATTGTCGTTGGGCCTCCCTTCTTATCTGTGCATATTCGTTTGTGGCTCTACGACTGCTCTCCTTATTCTCCTGGGTCCTTTGCCTTCTATATTTCTTCCATTCCCTAGCACACTTGGTTTTTGCCTCCTTGCACCTTTGGGTGAACCATGGGCTCATCCTGGCTTTTTCATTATTCCTGTTTCCCTTGGGTACAAACCTCTCCTCAGCCTCCTTGCACAGTGTTGCTACATATTCCATCATCTCATTAACTGGCTTCCCTGCCAGTTCTCTGTCCCACTAAACCTCATTCACGAAGTTCCTCATTCCCGTGTAGTCCCCTTTCTTGTAGTTTGGTTTCATTTGTCCTGGCCTTCCTGCTTCCCCCTCCACTTGTAGCTCTACTGTGTATTCGAAGCTCAAAACCATATGATTGCTGGCCCCAAGGGGTCTTTCATATGTGATGTCCTCAATATCTGCACTACTCAAGGGGAATACTAAGTCCAGTCTTGCTGGTTCATCCTCTCCTCTCTCTCTTGTAGTGTCCCTTACGTGTTGGTACATGAAGTTTTCCTGTACCACCTCCATCATCTTAGCCCTCCACGTATCTTGGCCCCCATGTGGCTTCAAGTTCTCCCAGTCGATCTCCTTGTGGTTAAAGTCACCCATGATCAGGAAAAGCTTTGCCCTGCATGCATGAGCTCTTCTGGCCACTGCAGCCAGTGTGTCAACCATCGCTCTATTGCTCTCGTCATACTCTTGCCCTGGCCTCCTGCTGTTTTGTGGTGGGTTATACATCACTGCAATTACCACCTTGGGACCTCCAGAGTGAAGCGTGTGTGTGTGTGTGTGTGTGTGTGTGTGTGTGTGTGTGTGTGTGTGTGTGTGTGTGTGTGTGTGTGTATGTTTGTGTTTGTGTGTGTGTGTGTGTGTGTGTGTGTGTGTGTGTGTGTGTGTTTGTGTGTGTGTGTATGTTTGTGTGTGTTTGTGTGTTTGTGTGTGTTTGTGTGTGTTTGTGTGTGTTTGTGTGTGTTTGTGTGTTTGTGTGTGTGTGTGTGTTTGTGTTTGTGTGTTTGTATTTGTGTGTGTTTGTGTTCGTGTGTGTGTGTGTGTGTGTGTTTGTGTGTGTTTGTGTGTTTGTGTGTATGTGTGTGTGTGTGTGTGTGTGTGTGTGTTTGTGTGTTTGTGTGTGCTTGTGTGTGTTTGTGTGTGTTTGTGTGTGTGTTTGTGTGTGTTTGTGTTTGTGTGTGTACTCACCTATTTGTGGTTGCAGGGGTCAAGTCTTAGCTCCTGGCCCCGCCTCTTCACCGGTTGCTACTGGGCCCTCTCTCTCCCCGCTCCATGAGCTTTATCAAACCTCGTCTTAAAACTGTGTATGGTTCCTGCCTCCACTACGTCATTTTCTAGGCTATTCCACTGCCTTACAACTCTATGACTGAAGAAATACTTCCTACTATCTCTCTGACTCATTTGTGTCTTCAACTTCCAATTGTGGCCTCTTGTTTCTGTGTCCCCTCCCTGGAACATCCTGTCTTTGTCCACCTTGTCTATTCCACGCAGTATTTTATATGTCGTTATCATGTCTCCCCTGACCCTCCTGTCCTCCAGTGTCGTCAGGCCGATTTCCCTTAATCTTTCTTCATAGGACATTCCCCTTAGCTCTGGAACTAACCTTGTCGCAAACCTTTGTACTTTCTCTAGTTTCTTGACGTGCTTTATCAAGTGCGGGTTCCAAACAGGTGCTGCATACTCCAGTATGGGCCTGACATACACGGTGTACAGTGTCTTGAATGATTCCTTACTAAGGTATCGGAATGCTGTTCTCAGGTTTGCCAGGCGCCCATATGCTGCAGCAGTTATCTGATTGATGTGTGCTTCCAGAGACATGTTCGGTGTTATACTCACCCCAAGATCTTTCTCCTTGAGTGAGGTTTGCAGTCTTTGGCCACCTAGCCTATACTCTGTCTGTGGTCTTCTGTGCCCCTCCCCCATCTTCATGACTTTGCATTTGGCAGGATTAAATTCGAGAAGCCATTTGCTGGACCAGGTGTCCAGTCTGTCCAGGTCTCTTTGAAGTCCTGCCTGGTCCTCATCAGATTTAATTCTCCTTATTAACCTCACATCATCTGCAAACAGGGACACTTCTGAGTCTAACCCTTCCGTCATGTCGTTCACATATACCAAAAATAGCACTGGTCCTAGGACCGACCCCTGTGGGACCCCGCTCGTCACAGGTGCCCACTGTGATACATCATTACGTACCATGACTCGTTGTTGCCTCCCTGTCAGGTATTCTCTGATCCATTGCAGTGCCCTTCCTGTTATATGCACCTGATGCTCTAGCTTCTGCACTAATCTCTTGTGAGGAACTGTGTCAAAGGCCTTCTTGCAGTCCAAGAAGATGGAATCAACCCACCCCTCTGTGTGTGTGTGTGTGTGTGTGTGTGTGTGTGTGTGTGTGTGTATGTGTGTGTGTGTGTGTGTGTGTGTGTGTGTATTTGTGTGTGTGTGTGTATTTGTGTGTGTGTGTGTGTGTGTGAGAGAGAGAGAGAGAAGAAACTTGAGTCAAAGGTTTTTCTGAGTACTGTTCTACAGTCAAATCGTTGGCTCCCCTTCCCTAGGTAAGTATTAAGCCCCAATGGAAGAACGAAAATTCGTTCACTTTTTTCACTAGACTCAAGAAGATAAATTACATACTTTTTACTTGTCTACCGAAAAAAAAAACAGGATTAGTTTTCTTTTCGGCTGTGCATTTTAGGAAATGATGGCTCGTTTATTTCCGGGTAGATTCCGAAGAAAATTTACTATTTCTCTTTCTTCCTTGTATGGGCTAAACATACACTAGAGTCGTGGTTCTGTGCAAGACATTACACACAGGTATACTCAAACACGCAAATGAAAGATGAAAACTCAGATGAACGGTAGGGATGTTAGGAAGTATTTCTTTAGCCTTACAGTTTTCAGGAAGTGAAACAATCTGCAGAGTGAAGTGGGAGAGGCAGGGTCCATACAGCTTTAAGAAGAGGTACGACAAAGCTCTTGAAGCCGGGAGAGAGTGGACCTAGTAGCGACCAGCGAAGAGGCGTGGCCGGGAGCAGTGAATTGCCCACCTACAATTACATTTAGGTAAGTACACACACTCAAACAAACACACATACACACGCCTACTAAAACGCCCCTCCCCCCACACACACACTATACAAAAATCCACCAAGTGTCTTTAGTAACTAGTAACTCTCACAGACACACTACTAACGAGTAAAATTAAGAAGCAAGTTAACTCGAGCATAACTTTCCAAGCCATATATTACACATGATCCTTTCCATTACCACAGGCTTACTGCCCGGGTCCACCCTTTATAGTGAGCCAGCAGAGTTAAGCCGCAAACACTCTCTTTGGAAGAAATTGGCTGGACATCACATGATGTGATCTTTAGTTTTTAGCAGGTTGGACCGATAAGCTAATCTTAAGTAAAACGCAGTTTAGATAGAGAGTAGACGCCTCGGTCATATGGCAAAAAGTTGTTTCAGTTAGGTCAACATCTGACTAGGACCCTTGTCAGGAAACATTAGTCTTCCTTCCTGACTAACAGACCACCACCACCGCCACCAATTATTGGTAATTTTCATCTAGATAAATTAGTCTTAATTCGCTACCAGCATACCATTCTTGAAGTACATCTAATCCTGCCTAAGTGAATGTCTAGCCCATTCGCCCTTTATCATACGAAAAATTACATGTATTTTGATCGCTGTGCAATCCTGTTAACAAAGGTTTGTCCCATCCATGTACTCCAGTCCACTGTACATAGCACAAAGACTCAGTTATTGTAACTCAAATTCCTCAAGAGGAAATGAGCTGTAGTTCAACTACTTCAAGACCTCCTATGAGCTGTAACTCAACCCTATCAAGAAATCAAAGAACTAGAGATCAACACCTTTGAATGGTCAAGGAATTTTGATTCAACACATTCAAAGTCTAGCATGTGTATGTTTACACCTTCCAAAGGCCCAGGAGCTTAAGATCAATTTGATAAATAAGGCAGCTGTGAAACATTTGGGTATCCTTATTCTGGAAACGTTTCGCCAGCCAGTGACTTCAGTCCAATGCATAGAAACGGCGGAAAACGAGTAGTGTAAGGTAATCACGTAGCTCGATCGATAGCGCACTCAGCTTACGCACTGAGGTCCAGGGATCTAATCCCGGGTACTGCTGGAAAACATTAGGACGTGTTTCTATAAGACACATACCGTCCTTATCCACTCATCAGTAAAATGGGTACCTGGGTGTTAGTCGACTGGTGTGGGTCTCGTCCTGGGACAAAATTGACCTAATTTACCCGAAAATGCTCTTCATAACAAGCGGTTTTCTATATAGTAGTATGTCACTGGTGTCAGCTAGGTCTGCATACCTTGTATATGTACTTGTGGAAATAAAGATATTATTATTATAATCAGTCCCTCAGCCTAGAGTCGATGTGTTCAGTCCATCTGTCTTGATAAAAGTGTAGCATATTCGTGGAGATGGGACTTGTATACTGCACACACGAGAAGCAGTGGAAAGCGGAGTCACCGGTGGAAAATCCCACTAGTGGAAGCAGGTCGGGGCTATAGGTAAGGCAGCTTTGAAGAATATGCTGTTGCCGGAGTTTCAATAAATGGCTTAGAAACCGGCAAATTGATAAGTTAGACACTTCGGTTTCTAAACCCTTAAAATCAGTACCCTCATGAGACAAAGGAGCTATTACATGTAGTCTTTGATTGATGATGTTTCACTCAAACGGTGGATTTTATCTAATCCCAAACACGAAAAGCTCTTAAGAGGTCATCTCATAAACAGTGAGTAGTGGTGAAGTGAGGGGTAAATGGGGTGCATGTCATGCCACACTGATTCCCAAGCATTTAAATAATTTAGTTCTAGGAAGAGGTTTATGTAAGGTGTAGAAAGTTAGAAACAGTTGTTGTTGGTTGACATTTTTTTGAATATACGGTACTGACGATTGTAGTTTCAAGGAATTTTATCAAACAAGTACTGCACCATTCCACTTCATCAAGTGGTCGTAAAAATTACCGTGCACTAAGCAGGCATTGTTAAGAATGTCCTTTCTTCTGTAGACCGGTGTTCCGAGACGCATTTGTGGAGTTCGATATATGTCTCACCTACGTAGATCTTATCATTTATTGCATGGGATTGTGTACACTCCTGCAGAAGATGAATTATATTGTTGCTGTTACATATAATAATAAAAATATAAGAATATAAGAATGGAGGAACACTGCAGTTGGCCTACTGGCCCATACAAGGCAAGTCCCTATCAAAACTAAATTCCCACCCAAACATTTCTTCAACCCCCTTCCCAAAGCTACCCAAGAATCTGCCTCAGTACCTCAGTACAGGCAGCGGTACAGTAGCTATGCTGAGATTGAGATTGAATATCTATACGTGTTTGGCAGTACAGTTTTTAGGGAGGACCACGAATCTCTTGTCAGTGGCATCAGGTCTGGGTAATTTGATAAACAAATGGTTATAACGATGACCATAATTTTTAAAGGGGTGGACAGGCAAGCCAGTGGAAGGCCTTGGTCAGACGACCAAAAGCTCCAACGGCGGGTCGTCATCTGACTAAGACCCGCGTCAGGAAACATTCGTCCTGTTTCCTGACGAACCTTACCTAACCTAACCTGAGTAAATTGAGGATGTGAGCATGTCGTCTACAATCCCTGATGACATGTCGAAGGTAGCGTAGTGGTGAAGATTTGTTTGAGTAAAGAGCAATCTTCAAGGAATTCGTTACTGCAGACACAGAGACATCTTAGGAAAAATTCCATAACAATACTCTGTTTAGTTTTGGTGTCGTGGTGCGAGTGGATGTGAGGATCGTGCTAGATGATGGGTTTTTAATAAACTTTAAAACAAAGTCTGCTGCCAGAACCATGTAGCAAAACATCAAGGAAAGTGAGTTTACTTCTCGAGTGTAAGCTGAATGGAAGGTCTGACGTTTAACCAATAGGTTAAACGTCAAACCTTCCATTCACAGATTGCATACTATACTGGGTGAGTTGAGCGCATACTATGCGCTCAACTCACCCAGACCTGATACCACTGACAATACATATACAGTCCTCCCCAGCGCTTTGAATGCCAAACACATCTACAAGATTTTCACCTGCAAACTCAACACAGCCATTATTGCCGCTAATACAGTCTAATACAACGGCAAATCAGCAGTTAATTATTCTTACATACGGAGTAACTTCGAGGCGTGGCTCGCCACTCAGCAAAAAACTATTAAGAATCAGGTTCAAGGGCCCTACAAACACCGTATCTTTAAAAATGTACAATTTATGCAGAATCTCTGGATCCTTCTCTTAATGGCAGGATGAGAAGAATAAGTCACAGTACTGCGGGGAGCACTTCACAACTAAACCACGAAACAAAACCGATAATAGTCCAGGACGGACCAAAATGTCGTCTAACTTTCATCTCCTAATCGTGACATATCTCAAACACGGACTAGCAGCAACCCTGAACTGTTACTTTAATACTGTTTACCTATCACCTGTTAATTTAATTATGTTATTTTAATACTGAGCACCGTCGCTTTGTATAATCTCTGATATTTGTACAAAAACCTGTAACCATTAGATATGTTTCTGGTTGTTCGGATCCCATGGACACAGAGCCCAAGAACAACTGCTCCTACTTTCAGAGGAGATGGTAATAAATAGTTATTTAACACAACAGAGTCGAGCACTGACTCTGCTGTCACTCTGAGGGTGAAGCCGAATGGGAGAAATAGTCACCACTAAGCCCCAATGTAGATTTCTCGGTTTTCAACATTGCTGGATTATTCGTTCACTGCCTCTAAACTTTCATCTCTTCACTTTATAATGAATCTCAGTCCATTTATTTCAAGCTTGAATTTTCTGCCTCTAATTCATAATCAAAGCTCAGCGATCTCAAAATATTTTCTCCATTTCCACCTCCGCATCCAACAAATTTTGCTAACACATTCGATAATTTATTTATCTCTACAATTTTGTTGACACTGTCGTGCACACTCATTTCTTTATCTTTTGAGCTTTTTCACCACTCTTAACCTCTTCTTTGCCATGCAGTCCGCCTTCCTTCTATTTTTTAAACATAAAAACCTGCATTGTCAACTTGTTCTCCCTCACCACTACTGTCTTATTAAAACAATCACTTTTCAAACTTCCTGCACCCTCCCTCCTATGACAAAACACAGCTGAACATTAGCTAACACTTCATTCTTTAATTACCGCCATACCTCTTCAGCATCATTACTTTTTTTTATATTAGCAGTCTTTTAATAAACTTCCCATACCTAACAATACAATAGTTTTTAATTGATTCCCTTTCACCTCTTTACCCACCGCACCGTTCTTCTTATTTTCTGCCTTCGTCACATTCTGGTTACTACTACTAATCACACACATCAGTTGCTCCTCTAATTTTATGTGCATCCGAACACCTGTCCCATAGCCATATATCCCAGTAGTATCATACATTAAGGATACAGATACCTACAAGTTGAATAAGACACGTGCAACATATTAAACGTTGCAGTAATAACGATACACTGGTGATATCTTATTAATTACATCAGTCTCATGATTACCACTAGGCTGTACTCTTAGCGCACTTCATGATATCTCTCATGATTGCCACTACGTTGTACTCTTAGCGCACTTCGTGATATCTCTCATGATTACCACTACGTTGTACTCTTAGCGCACTTCATGATATCTCTCATGATTGCCACTACGTTGTACTCTTAGCGCACTTCGTGATATCTCTCATGATTGCCACTACGTTGTACTCTTAGCGCACTTCGTGATATCTCTCATGATTGCCACTACGTTGTACTCTTAGCGCACTTCGTGATATCTCTCATGATTGCCACTACGTTGTACTCTTAGCGCACATCAGTGTCCCGTGATAATTTTTTATTTACTTATTAATGAAACACGTCTTCTTACCAAGCCTTTCATTTAAAAATGAAACTTTCAAACTTTTCTACCTCGGCTTCAACAACAGAATTCCACTTTCGTAATAAAGTCGCACAAAACAATTATTCTCTCACTTGGCTGAAAATTACATTAATACTTATTTAACACTAACCAGTATCTCTCGCTTCTTGGTGTATTATTGTATTACCCGCTTCCCACATAAAATTTTTATTCTAAACTCTGATTTAAACATTTATACAGCTTTTATTTTTACAATTATCCATTTAACGTTGCCACCACATTCTCTCTCTCTCTCACACCTTAATTGTTGCGTTCTTGCAAATTCAAAAATCCATGCCTTTTTAACTTGTTTCACTCAGTGCTAGGATAGGCTATCCAGCCTTCTTCCATTCATTACTTCAACAATCATTCTTTTTCTTAACATCTGCACTACATCAACATTAATTCAAATCCAAAGTCAAATTTTTCTTAATTTTCCTTGGGATCATTCCATGAAAATGGTAACAAACTAAGAACTCCACGCAATTTATTGGATTTATACAACACACAGGTGTGGAGAAAAGATTTTAACTTAATTTTCCTACAAAAACTGTCAAGGAAACATTAAAGGTTTAAGAGTTGTTAGAATAACAAACAAAAAAATACCAAATGCGTTGTCAGTGTAAAGTGCTTTACATATTCATATTTTTTCACAGGTTTCACAGAACGGTAGTACTTTCTTGGATGGTGATTGCGATCTACCAAGAGAATAATTAATTTTCAATTCTGCTTTACAACAGTCGTCTCCATTTTGGTTTTATGTACTAATCTCTCATAAGATGTCCTAGCAAAAAATGCAATTATTTTTTTTTTTCACTAATCGCTCAAACATCGCTTCTAATCCTGAATCTTACGACAAACTACTACCCATGTCTCCCTTATTATTATTATTATTATTATTCATATGAAATGATAAACCCAGTGTAGGTCAATAAGTTTAAGAACTGGTGGAGGCTCAATTCATCGTCTCAAACGGGAGATAGACTACCTAACTGTATTTGTCTAGCTCCCATGTCTCACTGTCAAGAGTATGGAGATTTGGAAATCACCTTTAGAAAACAATTGCTTTTTCTCACTTCGTTGTCATGTGAAGCTATACCACTAAATGGTAACCTTCCTTACTGTGGCCTATAAATCCTACTTCCGTTCAGTTATACAAACGTGAAAAGAAAACCTACTGAACGTTGTACACTGTTGGAATCCTGGAATTTTCTGTCTTTAAAAACACTTACGATGGTAGGTAAATCTTATAAACTTCTAAATACATTCAGTATACACTTATATTCAATTTTCTGCATGCATATTCATAATTATTACAACTGTAATATTTCTCTTTCAATTTATGCGGCCTAGTTCAGTACCAGACCACGATGTTACACTGAAATTAACTGATGCATGCAACAGATTTAACTCATCGAACATGAATAGAAAATCAAGCCCCGGAAACAGCTGAAAGTAGTCAAAACAAGAGACCCTAGCAGATCTTCCACTACAATACACTAAAGGTCCACACTCCCCAGGCAATGGAAGGCACTTAGGCTCGATCCAACAAAGGAAAGGTTAAGTTCCGTTCCTTGGATGAAGATCCCTCACCGGCGTCAAGATACCTACCTCTCTTGAGGGGTTGTAGGTGACATCCTACTGAGTGGTAGTACGTATGTCATAGATTTGGCCACTAGACTTTGAAATGTGGTGCAGTAGATAGCAGCTTTCAGCCTGTAAATCCAGTCTTTTAGTTTAAATATCCTATGTTTCGACAATTACCTTGAAGAATAGCATTTTTACTTACCATAATCTTCTTCTGGGTGCGTGGGGAGGCACAACACTCCAGCGCCAGTCTATCTCTCCTAGCTTCCTCCAGTTCCAGCTTCACTACCATCGAGGTCGCCATCTTCCTCACTTGTGAACGCCTTACTAGCATGCGTTTCCAAGTCTCGTTATTATTTTACTCTTTTTAAGTTTATTAGTAGAGTTTAGGACTTCATATTACTGCCTTGGCTCTTTCCTGTATAATTTTTATTGTGTATTTGTATTTCTCAAAATTCATGTATATTACTTAACATCTCCAGTCTGTCTTCATGTTTACTATTTCTCAGTTTATTTATTCACTTCACTGCTTCCAGTTTGAGTTACCCACTCCAGTAGTTTTCAAGATGAGTCATCCACTTCACCAGTTTTCAGGATGAGTCATCCACTGCAATATACTCAGGTTGTGTGTGTTTCTGCCATTAGTATAACTCTCTGCTCCATTTTTGACAAGCTATGTACCCTCGGGTCTCCTTACTGAACCTCTTAGTAACCGGAAGTGCTATTGTAATTAAGATGGTCTCACTTCGACTCGTTTTTATGATAATGCTAAAGGTATCCTATGCAAAAAAAAAAAAAAAAAAAAAAAGGCTATCATTATTTATTAACTTACGGAGGTCCAATTTTCAGAGCCACTTAGCAATGATATGAAAAGAAAAGCTTGACTACTGGAGTGATTTTTGTCTCTTAATTATTGAATGGAGGGTCTAGCCTACATACACCCTTTGTACTGAATGGCTGACACAAGTTTAGCGTTCACATATTATACAATATCGAGAATATCGATGACTGTGAACTGTGTCGAACATTACCATTTAATACTTGTAGCGTAAAAAGATAGCTATAGCTTGCCGGCAATTTAAAGCACCCTGAATACTTAGAAGAAATTATATTCATAATGAAGCGCTAAGCCCGTAAGGCTCAAGAGATCTTCACCAGCATCAAAACATCTCACTCGAATGATGAAATAAATGAGTGTACTTTAACAGCACAGTGTTCAGTGGTCAGTCGTCAGTGTTCAGTGGTCAGTCGTCACGTGAGGTCACAGACCCTGAGCTGCTTTGGGGATTAGCGTGGACGGTTACAAAGCATGGCTTGCTTCTGCAGTGTTTTAAAAACTGAGGTTGGAGAGTTGAAGGAGGAGGTCTTGCTTCTCCAGGAGGAGATTAGGAGGCTGAAGGTCCACCTCAATGGGCCCGGGAGAGAGTGTGAGGTGGTTGGAGATGTGGGGAATGAGGCTTCTAGCAGTGAGGTGCAGTCTGTCTCTCACTGTGAGGAGGCTGTAGGTGGGGAGGTAGCAACGGCTACCAGCAGTGAGGTGCAGCCCAGCACCTGCTACAAGTGGCGAGTTGTTCACAGTAATGGGAGGCGCATCAGAGTAAGGAAAGTTAAGAGTGAAGATCTGAAGGTAGGAAATCGCTTCTCTGTTCTCCAGGATGAATGTACTTCAGTGGCCAGTGAAGGTAAGGGTACTACTGCCCCTGCTAATGAAGGTAAGCGCATTCTTGTGGTTGGTGACTCTCAGGTAAGATATGTTGACCGTGCTTTTTGTAATAGGAATAAGAAGATGAGAGATAGAGTGTGCTTCCCTGGAGCTGGTGTTGGGGACATTGTCAACAGGCTGGATAATATCATGTCAGGTAATGGGAACAAGCCCATTATCTGTCTCAGTGCTGGTGGAAATGATATTGGGAAGGGTAGGAGAGAAGAGCTGCTAGATAAGTACAGGTCAGCTATAGATTTCATTAAGTCTAAGGGAGGGATCCCAATCATATGTAGCATCTTGCCTAGAAGGGGAGTAGGAAATGAATGGTTGTCTAGGGCAATTGGTGTAAATTGCTGGCTAGACAGATACTGCAAGGAACTTGCAATCCCATTCATTGACAACTGGAACAACTTTTATGGCAAACATGATATGTATGCAAGGGATGGGGTACATCTCTCTGGGGCAGGGGTGGTAGCACTTGCAGACTCGATTGAGAAGGCCATTGGTGAAATGCCTATGATTTTAAACTGATGGAAGATAGAGGTATGGGTGTGTGTGGGAAACAAGCAGGTTGCAACACTAGGGTTGGAAACAGTAAATGTATAAAAGGCATTCAGCATGAAGTTATAAATAAAGACAATAGAACAGGTCAGCAAACAAAGGGGGACAGCAGAGGGCAGCAAGGGACTAGCTCCCTTAAGGTTTACTATACTAATAGCAGGAGTGTAAGAAATAAGATAGATGAGCTAAGATTAATTGCAAGTGCAGGAAACATAGATATTATTGCTATAACAGAGACCTGGCTCAATCTGAAAGATAGAGAGATGCCCTCTGAATGTCACATACAAGGCTATAAATTATTCCACACTGACAGGGTCAACAGGAAAGGTGGTGGAGTAGCGATGTATGTCAGAGACAATTTAAATTGTTGTGTTAGACAAGATATTAAATTAGAAGCGTCAGCCACTGAATCTGTTTGGTTACAGCTTCTCGAGGGCCGAGAAAAACTAATTTTGGGTGTGATTTACAGGGCCCCAAATCTTGATAGGGAGTGCAGTAAACTTCTATGGGACGAAATTCGTAAGGCATCTACATACGAAAATGTTGTGCTAATGGGAGATTTCAACTATAGACAGATTGACTGGAGCAATTTGACAGGAAATTTAGAGACGGGTGACTTTCTTGATTCGATCCAGGATTGTTTTTTAAAACAGTTTGTGACAGAGCCAACTAGGGGAAATAACCTCCTTGACTTGGTTCTTGCCAGTAGGGAAACACTAATTAATAATCTTGAGGTTAATGATGAGCTTGGGGAGAGTGATCACAAATCACTCAGTTTTAACATATTATGGAATTCCCCTAATAATGGCAATCAAGTCTCCGTCCCTGACTTTCGCTTGGCTGATTTCATAGGACTGAAAAATTACTTAGGTGGGCTGAACTGGAATGACCTGACTAAGGGTCAGGTAGGTGGTGATGGTTGCCGATATGATGCTTTCCAGGGCATAGTTCTAGCTGCTCAGTCAAATTATGTTCCAAATAGGGAAATCAGATCAAACAAAAATGATCCTAAATGGATGAACAATAGATTAAAATATCTGATTGGTCAAAAGAGAGGCATATATAGGCAAATCAAAAGAGGAGAGGGGCAATTAAGAAATCGATATATTCAGTTAAAGAGAGAAATAAAAAAGGGAATTAGAAAAGCAAAAAGAGATTATGAGGTTAAAGTTGCAAGAGAATCGAAGACTAACCCAAAAGGATTCTTTCAGGTATACAGAAGTAAGATCAGGGACAAGATAGGCCCACTCAAAAGTTCCTCGGGTCAGCTCACTGACAGTGATAAGGAAATGTGTAGAATTTTTAACACATACTTCCTCTCAGTTTTTACACAGGAGGATACCAGTGATATTCCAGTAATGATAAATTATGTAGAACAGGACGATAATAAACTGTGCACTATTAGGGTCACAAGTGACATGGTCCTTAGGCAAATAGATAAATTAAAACCTAACAAATCCCCAGGCCCTGATGAACTGTATGCAAGGGTTCTAAAGGAATGTAAAGAGGAGCTTAGCACACCTTTGGCTAATCTTTTCAACATATCACTACAAACTGGCATGGTGCCAGATAAGTGGAAAATGGCAAATGTGATACCTATTTTCAAAACAGGTGACAGGTCCTTAGCTTCGAACTATAGACCAATAAGCCTAACCTCCATAGTGGGAAAATTTATGGAATCAATAATTGCCGAGGCAGTTCGTAGCCACCTTGAAAAGCATAAATTAATCAACGAATCTCAGCATGGTTTTACAAAGGGGCGTTCCTGCCTTACGAATTTATTAACTTTTTTCACTAAGGTATTTGAGGAGGTAGATCATGGTAATGAATATGATATTGTGTATATGGACTTCAGTAAGGCTTTTGACAGGGTCCCACATCAGAGACTATTGAGGAAAATTAAAGCACATGGAATAGGAGGAGAAATTTTTTCCTGGATAGAGGCATGGTTGACAAATAGGCAGCAGAGAGTTTGCATAAATGGGGAGAAATCAGAGTGGGGAAGCGTCACGAGCGGTGTTCCACAGGGGTCAGTGTTGGGCCCCCTGCTGTTCACAATCTACATAAACGACATAGATGAGGGCATAAAGAGCGACATCGGCAAGTTTGCCGATGACACCAAAATAGGCCGTCGAATTCATTCTGACGAGGACATTCGAGCATTCCAGGAAGATTTGAATAGACTGATGCAGTGGTCGGAGAAGTGGCAGATGCAGTTTAATATAGACAAATGCAAAGTTCTAAATGTTGGACAGGACAATAACCATGCCACATATAAACTAAATAATGTAGATCTTAATATTACGGATTGCGAAAAAGATTTAGGAGTTCTGGTTAGCAGTAATCTGAAACCAAGACAACAGTGCATAAGTGTTCGCAATAAAGCTAATAGAATCCTTGGCTTCATATCAAGAAGCATAAATAATAGGAGTCCTCAGGTTGTTCTTCAACTCTATACATCCTTGGTTAGGCCTCATTTAGATTATGCTGCACAGTTTTGGTCACCGTATTACAGAATGGATATAAATTCTCTGGAAAATGTACAAAGGAGGATGACAAAGATGATCCCATGTATCAGAAACCTTCCCTATGAGGATAGACTAAGGGCCCTGAAACTGCACTCTCTAGAAAGACGTAGAATTAGGGGGGATATGATTGAGGTGTATAAGTGGAAGACAGGAATAAATAAAGGGGATGTAAATAGTGTGCTGAAAATATCTAGCCTAGACAGGACTCGCAGCAATGGTTTTAAGTTGGAAAAATTCAGATTCAGGAAGGATATAGGAAAGTACTGGTTTGGTAATAGAGTTGTGGATGAGTGGAACAAACTCCCAAGTACCGTTATAGAGGCCAGAACGTTGTGTAGCTTTAAAAATAGGTTGGATAAATACATGAGTAGATGTGGGTGGGTGTGAGTTAGACCTGATAGCTTGTGCTAACAGGTCGGTTGCCGTGTTCCTCCCTTAAGTCAATGTGACCTGACCTGACTAGGTTGGGTGCATTGGCTTAAGCCGGTAGGAGACTTGGACCTGCCTCGCATGGGCCAGTAGGCCTTCTGCAGTGTTCCTTCGTTCTTATGTTCTTATGTTCTTATGAAAAGTACACACTCCGACAACGTACATTAGATGACTTCAAAAGGAGCCGTTAACCAGACTGGGGATAAAGCTAGATGAAGAAGGGAGTTAGTAGCATAGCAGCAATTTACGGAGACGTTCACTAATCTTTTGGGTGATCACAGCATCGGAAGTGCCGGCGCCTCTCTCCTCTCCTACCCCTACCTACTTCCAAGTTTAAGTATTTCTCTCCCGTCAACCCTCTAAGTCCTCCAAGTCTTCGTCTCATTCTCATCCTCCAAGCCCGAGTTCGTTCCTTTCTCTAAGCCTCAATGTTTCCCTCCCTTACAACATACTACTTACAGACTTACCTCCCTTGCTCACAGCCTTTCTCTTTTCCTCCACCCCTAACTACAAAACAGCATCCTCCCTCCCAGTTTCAGTCTCTCCTTTCATCTCTATTTAAATATAAACGTACGCCCCTCCCTCCCGACAAGCCTCTATCATCTTTTGCACTTCCATCTCCCCCCTCCACATATAATTGATTTACAGAGGTTATTTAAAGCTTCCTTCCCCGTTGATCATAGATGCATTTTTTAACACATTAATTTATACATTCCTCCTGGGGTGATTCAGATTTGACCCAAAGTAGTATGAGCATTGCAAGGCTATGTGTCTGTCCGTCTCTCTCATATCAAAATACATGTTTTATTGTTAACATGTGTGTTTTAATGAGTGGTTTAACAATAATCTTGAAATGTTTCCCTTATCCTAACCAGCTGTGTCTACACACAAATTTCTTACATATTTTCTTTCACTAGCGTATTGTATCCAGTAGTTCCGTGAGCTGTCTTCACTTCCACCGTGTAAAACAGTTCAACGGTTCTTAATACACCGTATACGACATTCTCTACAGTGACACTCCTCCCTCAACACATCCACAACCACACATCAACACATTTCCCTCAACACCACCACACATCAACACATTTTCCTTAACACCACCACACATCAACACTACCACCACACATCAATACTTGTCCCTCAACACTACCACCACCACACATCAACACTTTTCCCTCAACAGCACCACACATCACTATTCCATCAACACCACCACCACCACACATCAATACTTTTTCGTCAACACTGCCACCACCACACATCAACACTTTTCCGTCATCACCACACATCAACACTTTTTCCTCATCACCACCTCCACCACCACACATCAACCTCTCCACAACCATCACCTCACCAACGCCAATGAGGGATGACCTCCCCCCCTCCAATGAGGAAGGTTCCCACACCTATGCCAATCCAATAAAAGAACTCCTCACTCCCACACCAATAAGGGATGGCACCAATAAGGGAGGACTAAACACCTCTCCCATACCAATAACGATGGACCAACACCACTTGAGCACCAATAAGGGAGGATCCCACACCTCTTTGGTACCAATAAGGGAGGATCCCACACCTCTTTAGCACCAATAAGTTAGGACCCCCACACCAATTAGGGAGAATCCTACACCTACCCCACCGCATACCTCTCTCCCACTAAGGCAATAAAGAGAATGAATTATTAAACCAAAACTCATGCTTCTTTCCGGCTTTATTCTCGACGCTGTCACAGAGAACCAACCAGACTCAAATCCTCCTACGATCTGAACATTAAAAATGTTCTCATCATGTATTGCAATATCTGGACGTTTAAGTTGGTGCAGTATACCCTACAAGAGCTAAGCTACCTTGCCACAGCAAACTTTTGCATCTGTAAAACGAGTGGGTATAGGCACGCAGCTAATTTAAATACATACGGTACATCTTAGAAAGAAACTTATTCATTGGCAGAGCTGCTCGGTTCACACCTGAAAGGACTCGAACGAGTAGGCATAAAGGAAGGTTTCCTTAAACCTCATGCCTATGTTCACCAAGCAGTAAATGGGTACCAGGGAGTTAGTCGACTGTTGCGGATCGCATTTTTGGAAAAAGAACTTCAGGACCTGAGGGAAAGTAATTCATATTACTTGACTAGGATATATATACACAGACGATGATCAAACTAAATGTAAGGAATGTGGTCAGCTTTATGATAACTTGGTATTTTGTGTATCAATATATTCTTGCACTACCGTGCATAAGAGAGATATGGGGTGCATAACGAAGTTGCCTCTTTGGTGGCGAAAATAATAAAAAAATAATATCGAGTTAATCTAGGTAATAAACCTCCAGGATTAATTATACGAAGTCAAATTCTAAGTAATGGTACGTATTAAACGAAAGCTCCAAGTTTCTGATATGTTTTCAAAACATAACTTATAAATGCATTAATAAATAACAAATTGTAGAATAAATAGTTGTATTTTTAAAGAGCTTTATTTGTAAATGTGTCTGACAATTTTCCGTTTCCGAAGCACTGGCAGTACTGTAAAGAGAGAATTTGTCAAGTTAATTAAGTCTTTATTCTGACGAAATTTCGCTTAGTGTTGCGCTTAAACAAGTCATAGTAACTTAATAAGCTCAATACTAGGAATAAAAACTTGCTCTGCAAACTATCTCTCTTTACCATACTTGTAGGCACCATTTGCCTGTTAAAGCACACTAGCAGTGCTTGTCCACAGCACAGCTTACTGCATGAACAGTGAACATAAGAAGCCTCGCTTGGGTACTAGGATGAGAGACGGCGGCAGCTCACGTGAGCTGACTTAGCGTTTGTTTACGTGTGAGGGGCAGGCAGCGACACTGCACACCACACTAGCCAGAGTGCCACTGAACCTCACCTCTGAGGCCACTCACCGCCTAGCGTTGGCACCCGCCCGGCCACCTACGCTCCCCGAACACACCTACACACATACACCATGCAATTACCTTCTATTATTATTACATTATTAATGGTATCGTGTGCTGGAAGGTGGCAAAGGCCACTGATGTACATTTTAAGAGAGAGCAAGAGTGTGTATATCTTTATCTCCGTCTTTAAAAATTAAGTTTGTGCCTTGCTGTATTCTACATAAAGGATGATACAGCATAACAAAATAATGAAGGGCGATATTTTTTTTCAATCAGTAATTGATCACTTCTTTACATCTTTTTCTTACATAGAGCAGAAAGGTAAAAATAAAATACAGCCTTACCTGCGTTACCTTTCGTAAAAATAAATATTTTCTTGTAAGGCTCCCCACACACCCACCCCACATACTCCCATCTACTTCCATACATACATATTCACTGACTAAATAAAGAGGACGTTGTAGTGACTGAGAGGTAAAGGGGTCGAGGAGGAGGGCAAAGGAGGGAAGTGAGTGTTTAGCAAATGACTTGTAGACATTTTCACGGTAAATCAGACTGTAAGAGGTTATAAGAGACAAAAGATTTAATAACTGATAATCAGGGTTGTTTAATTTTTTTAACCCAGTCCGCCCAGTTATTTTATAAGACCAATTTTAGAAAAAAGAAAAACTTTTTTACAATTTTTTTTTAAGTTTTTCATGTTTTTATTTGCTTATTTTGCTTAACATAGTGCTTTTACAATGGAATGTTAATTTTTTTTTAATTTACACATATATTGACAGAATCATACTTCATGATAGATGCAATACATTACTGTGCACAGTGCAGTGTATAGTTCAGAACCGTATTTTTATATACCTTCCAAACTGAATACTGCACTCTACTGCTAATGCTTCCACTGCATATATTATTATTAGAACAACACTGATGTTATACTCTACAAACCATTTACGATATTAGGAGACATCAGATAAAATGCTAAGATTCCAAATGAATCCATATACTTTGAAACTTATTCAGATGAAATCCAATGCAACAGTATTCATGTTGAGATTTGTTAAATCAATGAAGCATAAATACTCACTCAGAAGAGAATTGTTAAGTAGCCTGTTTTTGGCAGTGAAGGAGTCTACACAGGATCATGATAACAAGTATAGGTAGATATAAAGCTGGAAGGAATTTGAGGAAGCAAAATATGACAAAGAAAGTAAACAGAAACGCAGACATTACAATTCGTGTTTTCTGAAAGACTCAGAAAACACTTGAAAAAATGTAATGAATTCGCTAAGAAAACGTACCCGGATAATCAACGCCTTAGGAAGATGCAAATGATATAAGTATACCCAGTGAAATCAGTGTGCCAGGGACCTCTAAAAGACCACCTTCATTGTCATTCAAGGTCAAGAGAAGTGCAAATCCATCATCTAATTGTTCTGTTGAATACACTGCATAAAATACAGAAAATAGAGATATCCGTGCACAAAATTGAATAAAAAAAAATTATTAAACCTGCAGTATGCCAGGGTAAAATTTTATGCCTGTAACATACCTACCACTGATCTATATTCCGTTAAAGATTTACCTAAATTTTAATTATGCTGCACAGTATTAATGTATACAGTAAGAGTACCAACACAATACTTTTTTAAATACTATTTGACCAGCCTATAAAAGGCCCCAATAAAAGATTAAGAGCTAAATTTCTGTATCTCCTTGTATCAAAACCATAATAAATAATAGTTTTTGAGTTCAGGTACCAGGCCAGACGGAGTAAATCAACTGAAGTTAAATCACGTTTATAAAATTGGTCATTGCCAAGTTTAAGTTTGTTAAATACCAAAACCAGTATGGTACTAGGGTGTGTGAACATAATTTTGTAGTACCTACAATATGTTGTCAGGCCTCAAATACATTTTACTATAAAGCAGTAAAAGAGTGTAACGGATTGCCTGCACACGTCAAAGCCTGTTTTAGCAGGAAGAGAGCTAAAAGGTACCCAATGAATGAAGCTACAGAAGGGGAGGAGAGTGATTTCTTATATAGTTAACATCCATGTACCTTATTGTAAGCTGATCCTCTCATTAATGTTCATGTAAATAACTCCGTTCAGTTTATTTCTATGGTATCTATTTTTATTGAAAGTGATTTTCACACCGTTGAGTTACTTAGTTGTTTTACTTTTTAAGGTTATAATCATGACTGATTTCTACCGTAATTTGCAGCTAGGATTCTAAGAAAATATTACAAGGACACCAATGGAAATAAATGATTTTGTCCGACTTTTTGGGGATAACCTAGGTAATTTACAAATATGTTAAACTATACATATAATTGTACTTGTGTGTACCTGTACCTAAATAAACTTATTTAAACTAAAAAAAAAAAAACCGGCTCGGGAGGGTGAGTGTGTAGCTGATAATAGTATGAAAAGATAGGCTGGAGGAAAGATAGATCACTGGTGATTTCTGCGCTTGATGAGACTGAGGAAGACTCGGAATTGAGATTACTAGAAAACGAGGGTGATGGAATTAAGAGAATTATAAAAAGAAATGTTGGAACAGGAGAAAATAAATTTAATTATTTTTAATGGTCATCAAAAACTCAAGGGACATGCATCCCTGGTGCATATTTCACCAGCCAGTCTTACAATAAAAGCCAATTCTGGGAAGAATGAGACAGAACAGACACACGGGAGAGCAAAAAGAACATAAACTGACGCAAACAGGAGAGCAGTTGTGAGACAAAATCAAGAACTATTGGGAGATCCCTCAAACAAAATGGAAGGAGTAGATATCAAAACACTCCCTATCCCCACTCGCGTCCCTAAGTTGACAATGTTCAACTTACAAACTAAGGATCCAGGATCGATCCCCAGCACAGGAGACACGCTGGTCATGTTTCCTTACACATGCTGCCCTTGTTCACCTAGCAATACGTAGGTACTTAGGTGTTAGCCAACTGTTATGGGTCACATCTTGGGGAACAAGATTAACCTAAGTTTCTTTAAATTCTCTACATAACCAGGGGTTTTCTATATAGTATACCAGTGATGTCGGCTAGGTCTACAACAGTTTTATCATGTTTTTGTGAAAATTATTATTATTATTATTATTATTATTATTATTATGTCATCATCACAGATTTAGTAACACAGGAGTCAGTTACAATCACTGTAAGAAAAATGGGTCCCAACTCGGACACAGTAAAACAGAGCCATTAAAAAAAAAAAAACTGTCAGCACTACACCTGGGAAATCTGCAGATATACTAGACAAACTGTAAAAAGAAATGGTATGTGTCAGTCTGATCACCCCAGAAAATGCCGTACTCTTTTGAATAAAGAAGTATGTCATTTCAATACTTGCACATGTTTTCACCCTAAAATATGCAATGACTCAATAAACGAGATACAGTGATATGATGCAAACTGCCTGGCATTTTTCATGTGTAGGGAACGAGGTATATAAGGCAACATGAAAGCATAAATGAACACAGAAAATTCAACCGTAAAGGCAGAAATTATTTTTTTTTTGTGTCAAAAAAAAAAAAAAAAGAATGGCAAGACCATATCACTACCTAGGAAACATCCTGGACTGGAAATGAATTCACTGGAAACAAAACCACAGGCAGGCTCACCAGAGCCATGGATACTGAAGCAAAAAAAAAAAAAAAAAAAAAAAAAAAAAAAAAAAAAAAAAAAAAAAAAAAAAAAAAAAAAAAAAAAAAAAAAAAAAACAGCTCAGCGACAAACATAACATCTTTTGTTTTTGCAAATATTCTTGGTTTTTAAACCGAGTAACAACAAAATGCCACTCATCAGCGGTCTCGTCAGTGTCAAATGCAATGTTTGCTGCTTCACGGAAACCCAGTGATAGGCTACTTTAATAATGAACTATGGATTCCTGGATACATTCTACTCAGATGCGACTAGAAAGAGACAATGGGAGGTTGGTCTGTATGTTACTTAATACTACGAATAATGTGGTCGAATCTTCGGTAGTTAAAATTATTAATAAAAATCTAGTTATTGCAATTTTATAAAAACTCCCACCAACCTAGAAGTGATGATGTCTCATCTATCTCCTTCAAGGACACCTCAAGACAAACCAGCAAGATACAAGTATAGCATACAAATGAAGATACAATAATATAGATGATAACTTAACGAATGAATGAATGGCAAATTTATTGCCACACAAGTCATTGATTGCCTAGATGAAATTAACAGGATCTATAACAAATTCAATATTGGTGCCGTGTTTGAAATATTACATCATGTGGAGGGTTTCGGGGGCGTTGACCCCCGAAACCCTCTCCAAAATGGAAAATGCCACTTTGGTGTGATATTCACACATACGAAAACATGTAGTTAAAAGCAGAGAAAGTTTAAAGAGATGCGACCAAATGGTTTCCACAAGTGAAGAAACTGAGTATGAAGCAAGATTAAAATATTGTAAGAGAGATTTAATAACCAAATATAAATATATAAAAGGATGTGAGAAGCAGATAAAGAATTTTTTGGTTCCATACGTATAAATTAATGGAAAAGATATATTAAAAATAGATTTTTTTTTACAAATAGTGATGGATGGCTGGAATTAAAATCTAAAGGAGGATGGAACCAAACTAATGAGTATTGTAAACACCTATATGATACTATAGGCCAATATCCAATTTACACCCTCTCTCAAAAATCTTCGAAAAATTAATTCATAAACGAATCTACTCCTACCTCATCTCCCATAACATTCTCAACCCCTGCCAATTTGGATTCAGGCCTAATAAAAATACTAATGATGTTATTATACACATGCTAGAACATATATACACTGCAGTAGAGAAAAAAGAAGTCCCACTGGGGATCTTCATTGACTTACGTAAAGCTTTTGATACAGTTGACCATGACTTGCTCCACGTAAAATTGTCACACTATGGTATTAGAGGGCACTCCCTCAACTACCTCAAGTCTTACCTCAGCAACAGAAGCCAATATGTGTACGCAAATGGGGCAAGCTCTTCCGCACAACCAATTACAGTTGGTGTCCCACAGGGAAGTGTCCTTGGCCCTCTTCTCTTTCTCCTATACATAAATGACCTACCAAATGCTTCGCAATTACTCAAACCCACACTTTTTGCAGATGACACCACATACGTCTTCTCTCACCCGAGCCCAGTCACGCTAGCCAATACTGTAAACACTGAATTACAGAAAATATCTACCTGGATGAGGACTAACAAACTTACATTAAATATTGACAAAACCTACTTCATTCAGTTTGGTAGCAGAGCTACAGATGTACCTCTTAACATAACGATAAACGGATCACCTATCACAAAGCTAACAGAGGGAAAATTCTTAGGAATCCACCTCGATAATAGACTCAAATTTCATACACATATACAACAAATTTCTAAGTAAATTTCCAAGACTGTAGGCATACTATCGAAGATACGGTACTATGTTCCACAGTCAGCCCTCCTGGCCCTTTATCACTCTCTTATTTATCCCTATCTCACCTATGGAATTTGTGCATGGGGCTCAACAACAACTAACCATCTCAGACCACTAATTACCCAACAAAAGGCTGCAGTTAGAATAACAAATTCTCACTACAGGCATCACACTCCACCAATATTCAAAACACTCAACCTACTCACCATACAAAACATCCATACTTATTATTGCACTTATTACATACATAGAACACTTAACTCTGATATTAACCCTCCCCTCAAACATCTCCTTGCCAACCTCAACAGAACACATGACCATAATACAAGGCACAGATCACTCTTTGATGTTCCTCGTGTCCATCTCACGCTATGCAAAAACTCAATGCACATAAAAGGCCCTAAAATCTGGAATTCATTACCTGTAAATATAAAAGAAACACTACCTGTTTATAAATTCAAGTCTCTTCTCAAAGTTCACTTACTCACTCAAAACCAAATAAATACTGAATAACTGAACCATATAAATTGTATATCCTAAATGTTACTCACAATTATATCACACAAATGTTAAACCTAACTTTGTTATTTTTTTTTTTAAATACACTACCTGAATGAACAGCAATGCATGCAACCATATGACCTGTCTTTGTAATACTCATTTGTATTTTATAGTTATCTGTTTACAATAATGTCTTATCACTGATTTCATCATTGCTTAGTTAATCTTAAGTTAATTTTAAGCCAGCCCGTAATGCTATGCATATAAGTGGCTTTGGCATGCTGCTCTTACCTGTATTTTTTTTTTGTACCTCTGTATGTATGCTAAAATTTATAAATAAATAAATAAATAAATAAATTTATATAAAAAAACAGAGCAACGAAAGCCTATGCTATATTCAGTTCAGGTCATTTAGCACCTGGAAAAACGAGAGGCCACCAGGTTCAATCCAAGGAAGAGAAGGTCAGGTGCAATTCATTTGATCAAGAGCCCCTCACCAGCATCAAGAAGATTCCCTTGTGGGGTTCCTATAACATAATAAATATTACATCTTATCTTACTCTCACCCACCCACAAACAAATCCAAAGTTAAATACAGTAATATAATAGAGAACAAATACCCGGTTAATACTAATAATTAATATTATATTTACTTATAGGCATGGATGTTTTAAGAATTTTTCAAGTGGTGTTTCCGAGGATTTCTTCCTTCAGCAGAATGACAAATGTTAAATATAAGTAAATAATCCAATAAATACATAAGAATACACCCTCTCTATACTGCATATTAATATTATTATCATCATCAAAACTATGCGCTAAAAATTTACGATTCAGAGAAAAATGTTTCCCAAGCGGTGTAAGGAGAACTTCACTTACAATACGGGGTAGAATAATTTCACTGGCGATGCGAGGAGGAAAAAGAAATGAAAGTGTCACCAAAATATAAATGTCTATCAATGGTAACTACGTTACTGGTGCTGCAGATCTTGTCCCCTGACAAAGGTCACTGCCAAGTACATGTACTGAGTGGCCCAATTTAATAATGACACGGGTTAGTGTTTTGATAGGCTCAAAGCCTATGAACTGCACAAGCCATTATGGCCACACTTCAACTGTACACTTACAAAGATTATTGTATTGTCTTAAATAATGACTTAGGTAAACAATGAATACATGAGGATATGTACAACTTTGTCTATAGCCTGACACCTCAATTACTGGGAACGCTTGAAGTTGCTCAACCTGTACTCCCTAGTACACAGGCGGGAGATACATGATTATATACCCTTGGAAAATCCTAGAGGGATCAGTACTAAATTTGCACATGAAATTCACTCCCTATGAAAGCGAGACTCGACTTGAGATGCAACATTTCCCAATGAAAACCAGCGACGCCTCCCATCATACATAAATAGGATTACCAACAGACCTCCGGCTGTCTTAAAAAGGTACTGGACAGACACCTATTCAGTACCTGACCAGCCGGGTTGTGGTTCGTACGTCGGGTTGCGTGCGGTCAACAGTAATAGCCTGGTTGATCAAGCCCTGACCCACCATGAGGCCTGGTCACAGACCAGACCGCGGGGACGTTGACTCCCGAAACCCTCACCAGGTATATTCCAGGTCATCTTGATATTCAACTTTAAATCATTCAGTTCTCAAAAATTAGCCTATTCTATTAACTGCACCTTCATGACTTACCTTACTCTTTGTTTGTAATTACATCTTGCTGTATTTGGCTCTCTACGATAGGTTTTGGACAAATAATCACAAGATAATATACACTAGGTCAGACGAGCGTCCACCTACCCCTTCACCAGCTCAGAAATGGCGCTCCCTCCCTCCCCCAGTGGCGGGAACCCTTGATATCTAAAAAGTTTATTCAGGTTCATGTGTAGTGCACATGCACCTGAATAAATTATCATAAATTATTATACATGGAAGCATATGTGTAGATTTTTTTATACTTACTGAAGCACATGAGACACATAATCCTAACAATATACTTGCATCAAGACCGGGGAAGGAAGCCGATGTTGACAGTGAAAAATGTTAATTATTAGGGAAATTAAATTATCATTATTGTCAGTCAATATTTATTTTGCAACAAGCAATCATTTGCTATACATTATGTAGGTTTGACATTTTTTAAAGTAATATTGCGGTTTAAACAAGGCGACCAGCCTTCCAGGTATTGACAGAACGATCCTGGTTTTGGCGGGACTGTCTACCCGACATTTTAGGAGACGCAAGATTGTCCCGCTTCTATACATATTGATAAAACTTTTTTTTAAATATTTACTTGTCAGACGCCTCTAGCCAGAGGGGAGAGAACATAGCCATTTAACTATGCTGAACAAATGTCCTGATTAATCAAAACAAATATCCTGATTAGTCAAAACAAATATGCTGAATGGGTCAAACAAATGTCCTGATTAGTCTTGATTGGTCAAACTTACGACAAATAAACTTTACTGTTAACGGATAATTTGCTTCATGATGCCATTAACTAACAGGCAAAGAAATACTTAATTTGTTGTACATGAAGCTTGACGTTATATTGTTTGGTAATTTTGTCACCATTACAGATTACATGCTCTTAACGTTGCCTCCCAGTCTCCAGAGTCACGAGTTTAGCGCTTCCCACTAGTATAAATAAAAATAACTCTTGATCCTCCCTTTCCTTTGAGCCTGACTGAATTCCATTCCTCAGGCTGTATGATCCCTACGGGTTTGACGTTTCCCTTAAATAAAAATGGCCGCCTCGTACACAGCCCAAAACCAATTCAGTCCTTCAACTGAATAATATACATCAACTCTGAAGGTTCCATGTCATCCAGAAGTTTTCGACGTTGAGGGTTTATAGCCAGTAGACAAGACATTCACATATTGTGGCAAGAAAACCGGTATTTAAAATTTCCAAATTTCTTCTAAAGAAAATTGGTACATTGATATCTTAACACCCAAAATCAATCCCAATTTTCTGTTAGATGATGATGTAGTAAGTAATAGTAAGTAGTTAGTAGTAGTAGTAAGTAGTAATATAATCAAGGTAAGCGCTAAATCCAAAAGGGTTACACAGCTCTGCTCTAAGATACACCAACATTTAAGGTTTGAAACCTATCAGAAATTAGATTTTTTCAGTTATTGTACGGAAATCAAATTGTTTAAAAAAGTGGCAAACTAAAACTTACGCAATCTAGAATCAAAGTGAAGCTTTTTTTTAGAAAAGCACATCAGCATTGCAAGTTTAAAGCCGACCGGAAGATGCATTCTCCAGTTATCTCACAAAAACCCGACAAATCCAAAATTATAAAACATTAGTAAATGGTCAGATCTGCAGCCACAGCCTAAGATGCATCAGCTGTTGAAGACTGAAGTTGCTTTAAAAAGATATCCCCTCAAGGAAGGTTCCTTGATGTTGGTGAGGGGCTCTTGATTTAGGGAATTGGATCTGTGCTCCAGTTCCCCGAATTAAGCCTGAATGCCTTCCACATCCCCCCCCCCCAGGCGCTGTATAATCCTCCGGGTTTAGCGCTTCCCCCTTGATTATAATAATAATAATTTAAAAAGATATACTCGAAGTACTTCACAAAAAAATCATAACATTTTGAAAATAAAATTGGCATTACACTCAAAACATTTACAGCCTTCTATGTAGGATACACCGGTTTCTGAAATTATTATTATTATTATTACAATCAAGGGGGAAGCGCTAAACCCGGAGGATTATACAGCTCCGGTTTCTGAAAGCTTGAGGCCGTTCAGCGCTTGAGGAATAGGAGGCAATCAGGTTCAATCCAAGGAAGGGGAGAATAAGTTCAATTCTTTGAATTAAGAGCCCTCCATCAGCGTCATGGAACCTCCCTTGAGGGAGAACTTGTCGAGGTGTCCCTAGACTAGGGCGAGGCTGTGACCCCACACACACCATAGTAAACCTTCGCATGTCTTACTGATCTCAGGAGGCCGCCTCGATACTATTTGATTCCTACGGATTTAGCGCTCTCCCTTAAATATTATTCTAATCAAGGGGGAACGCTAAACCCGTAGGATTATGCAGCGCCTGTGGGGAGAGGGGGATTTGGAAGGTATTCAGGCTTAATTCAGGGAACTGGAGCACAGATCCAATTCCCTAGATCAAGAGCCCCTCACCAACGTCAAGGACCCTTCCTTGAGGGGAGTGTTATTATTATATAAAAAATGCTAAACCTACAAGGGTCATACAGTGCCGTCCCTTAAATATAAATTAATCCCAGACCCAAGGGAGATTCCTAGATGGCAGTGAGGGGCTCTTGATCCAAGGAATTGAACATGCCTTACCCTTCCTTCGATCAAAACTAATGCCCATTCTCCCAGGCACTGTATGACCCTTAAGGGTTGAACGCTCCCCCAGGAATGTAATAGTAATGTATTTAATCCCAGAATAGAACACTATGCTTATTTTTTGTAACTATCATTATATGAAACACAACCTCGCTGTGTCTGACACTTTTCATCTTTAGTCCATTAAATTCTTCTTACATTCTTTCAGTTTGTCACAGGCTGTGCAGTAATTAGCCATTATAAAAAAAGGTGCAGGCATGACAAAAATAAGTCTGTGACAGCAGTTACAACCAACAAACAACAGAGCAATCATTGCCGACACTTCATATAAATAATCATATTAAAAAAACACAACAGACAACAGAAAATCGCTACCAACAAATCACCATGAAGTAAATAACGCTAGGATGTCAAAATCGATGATTGCCAAATTTCATGGGGAAATTGAAGCTCCGCCATTATTTCCTATCGAAGTTTTTTAACAAATGAAAAATCCTGTGGTACCATCTCTATCCTGTTTTGGCCCATCAATATTTATCTTAGTTTTAACGTTTTAACATAGTCCTTTAACTAGTCACAAATCCAGATTTTTTTTAACACGTCGGCCTTCTGCTGAGGCAGGGTGACCCAAAATTATTATTATAATCAAGGGGGAAGCGCTAAACCCGGAGGATTATACAGCGCCTGGGGGAGGATGTGGAAGGCATTCAGGCTTAATTCGGGGAACTGGAGCACAGATCTAATTCCCTAAATCAAGAGCCCCTCACCAACATCAAGGAACCTTCCTTGAGGGGTGGGTGACCCAAAAAAAGACACCCTTTCACCATCATTCATATATAATCACTGTCTTTGCAGAGGCGCCCAGATATGACAGTTCAGATGTCACTCCAAACTGCCAACATCCCAACCCCTTCCTTTAAAGTACAGGGCACTGTACTCCCCACATCCAGATATAGTAATATAATAAAATAAAGTGCTAAACCCAAGACATATGTCAGTCTGAGTCCGTTTTCATTGCTTATATGACTCAGGAGAGAGCAACACAGTAGTACATTCAGGTAAGCACCATATGACTTGGGAAGGAAGAATATGGTAACACACTCCCAAGCAGGAGGAAGTGCTATAACCATAGGAGTTATACAGCTCATGGGGAATGGGAGGCAATTAGGTTCAACACAAGGGATTTATTTATTTTTAAATTACTGTAATCAGTGGTAAAAGTAAAACCCGGAAGGGTCATATAATGCTTGGGGAATGGGAGACCCTTTCTGGAGGGTCAAGGTATTTTTAACACCCCTGGCCATCTCACCAAGGCAAGGTGACCTGAAAAATAAACTTTCACCATCATTCACACTATCATTGTTTTGCCAGAGGCACACAGATACAGCAGTTGAGATGTACCTTCAAACAGCAAATATCCCAAATGCCTCCTTTAAAGTGCAGGCAGTGTATTTCCCACCTCCAGGACTAAAGTCCAGCTAACCATTTTCCCTGAATCCCTTCACAGATTACCTTATTCGCATTTTAACAGCTCGTCAGGTCCCAAAAACCATTTATCTCCACTCACTCCTATCTAACACGCTCATGCATGCCTGCTGTATGTCCAAGCCCCTTGAACACAAAATGTCCTTTACCCCCTCCCTCCATCCTTTCCTAGGATGACCCCTACCCCACCTTCCTTCCACTACAGATTTATACACACTCCAATTATTATAATAAAAGAAAGCACTAAACCGACAACAGTCATACAGCGCTCCAAGTCATCCTAGTCTGCTCCATCCTCTCTAAATGGCCAAACCATGACTCATGAAATCATAATGACACGATTGCAAACAAACCATACCACGGGCAGGGATAGAACCCGGGATCAGTCTCAAAACTCTGTAAAAACTTGCAATTGTGGTCACAGTGGTGCCTATGCTAACCCTCCTATGGTGTAGAAATATACCTAGTTGGACGAATCTTATTGTGGCAAGCTGGTCCAGTGGCTAACGCGACAGTCTGGAGTTTTGAGACTCTCTAATCGCAGGTTCTATCCCCACCCGTGGTATGGTTTGGCCAAACCATCTCAACAACCCCTCCTCAGTCCTTGGATAATACTAAAAGTATTATCCAAACTATGAATTCTCTGCATAATAATTACACCACATTGCCCTCAGACACGACATCTCCACTGCCTCCAACTTCCTCACTGCAACATTCACCACCCATGTTTCACACCCATACAAGAGTGTGATACCACTAAACACTCATACATTTCTCATTTGCCTCCATGGATAATGTTCTTTGTCTCCACAGATACCTCAATGCACAACCCACCTTTTTCCCTTCATCAATTCTGTGGTTTGTCTCATCTTTCATATATACTCATCTGCTGGCATGTCCACTTCCAAATATCTGAACACATTCACTTCCTCCATACTCCCTCCCTCCAATCTGATATCCAGTTTTTCATTACCTAACTTGTTTGATACCCTCATCACCTTGCTCTTATCTGTGCTTTCAACTTCTTTTTTTATACACCTTTATTGTATTATATTCACAAGGTCATTCAGTGCTATACAGCAGAAGTGGAAGATATGAAAGAGAGGGAGAGATGGTCTTTATTAAATTAAGGGTCGTACAGGTCCTAGGAAATGGAAGGTAATCAAATTTGATACAAGTAGTTCCAATTCACTGGAATAAGATTATCATAATTATTATAATCATGGGGAAGCACTAAACCTGTAGGATTATACAGCGCATGGGGGGGTGGAAGGTATTCAGGCTCAATTCAGGGAACCGGAGCACAGATCCAATTACCTATATCAAGTAGATCGAGACCCCTCACCAGCATCAAGGAACCTCCCTTGAGGGCACTGAAATAAGAGCCCTTTACCAGCTGTCAATATTATAATCATGAGAAAGTGCTAAATCCATAAAAGTAAACAGCATTTGGGGAATGGGAGGTAAATGGTTAATCCTAAGGAAACAGTACCTCCAGTTTCTTGCATCAAAACCCCTTTGCCAACATCAAGCTATTTCACCTTAAAGGAAAGCTGTATTAAATGCTCAGGTAACAGGACAGTTGTAATCATTATTTGTGGTATTTTACCATGGCAAGAATGATGCATGCTGCAGACTATGAAGTTTCAGGTACTGATCACACACATCTTTAGTCAGCTGTGTGTCATGGAGCCTTGGCTGACCATTATGATTCAAATGTGTCCTAACATACATTTAGTATGCTAAGATTAGGCTAGCATGACATTCAATCAACACAAAATACTCTAAATAGGATAAGCCTAACACTCCCAGCTTGTTATGTATAATATTCTTAGAGCTTAACATTGTATTCTGTACCTTTGCAGTGCATTCCCAAGACTCCATATTGAGTATAATAGGGAAGCATCATACTTCCTGCAATTATTTTCAATGGCAGTAGCAACAGGAAGGTCATACAAGGTTGTATTATTACTCAGGAATTTTGGTAAATTTTGGTTAGGCTTAGGTTTAAATATGTTAATTTAAGCATTCATATATAAACTGTAACAGTCCCAGTTGTGTTAATAATAATAATAATAAAAAAGCACTAAACCTACAAGGGTCATACAGCCCAATTTTGTTAAGTTTTGTAGTTTAATTTAGGCTCGAGCATTGTCTATGGGCCTACAAGTGCTTTTGCGCAATAATTTATATGTAATACTGTATATCCTAGTCCATTTTACTTCATGTAAGTTTACTTTGTTGCAAGTCATGTCTTCTAGGACCTTATCTCCATTAGTGTATTGTATCTGTTTTTGTGTTGTCAAGGCTTTGTCCCAGATGCTAAAAGAAACCTATTCCATTCAGCTTGGAAATAAAGCTGCAAATGATCTGATTAACATAATGCTAAATGAATCATCAGTCACAAGACTCACAGAGGGAAAATTCCTAGGTATCCACCTTGACAGTAGCCTTAAGTTCTGGACACACATACAACAAATCACCAAGAAAATTTCAAAACTGTAGGCATACTATCAAAGATAAGGTACTATGTTCCACAGTCAGCTCTCCTGGCACTGTACCATTCACTCATACCCTTATCTTACATACGGAATTTGTGCATGGGGATCAACAACATCCAATCACCTAAAACCCCTCATAACCCAGCAAAAAGGCAGCAGTAAGAATGATAACGAATTCCCACTCCCGCCAGCACACTCCACCAATTTTCAAGTCTGAATCTGCTCACCATTAAGAACATCCATACTTATTCATGTGCCTACTACATACACAGAACAATACACGCAAATATAAACCCTCTACTCAAACTTCTCCTCACCAACTTAAACAGGAAACATGACCACAACACAAGACACAGATCTCTTTTTGATATACCTCGTGTCCTTAACACACTGTGTAAAAACTCTATGCACATAAAGGGCCCTAAAATATGGAATTCATTACCAGAAGTATTAAAGTAACCCAGTCTGAAAACCAGTTTAAGACACTTCTCAAAAGCCACTTAATCACCTTAGACTAAACGCTAAATACTCAGTACACACATACTCACCTATGTACTCCCACATCATAACTTCAACAATCACTTTGAACCTTTTATCCATTGTTGACAGGAATATAATTGAACCATTGTTTTCCACAAAAAGCATTTTAGACTATAAGAATATATCCTTTTTCTTATACAAATTTAATTCACTTATAATTAATAATCTACTGTTCAACTATGAAATAATTACTGTCCTACTGTACAACTATGATAAAATCCTTAGTGTTAAGTAGTCTGTAAGCCAATAATGTTAAGTTGGCCCATAATGCCTAGGCATAATAGAGGCTCTCTTTGCATTGCAACCCACTATTGCAAATATAAAATCTCAATGTACTGTTTGCAAAGACAGAATAAATAAAATAAAATAAAGAAAAATGCTCATGTTTGTGTGAAAAATCAGATTAATATACAGTATTTATAACTAAGTACAGTGCCTGTGCTTTGAAGGAGGGATGTTGATGTTGCAGTATTTTAACAGTAGTGTAGGCACACCTCTGGCAAGACAGTGATAGTGAATGATGATGAATGCGTTTCTTCTTTTTTGGGTCATCCTGCCTTGGTGGGAAACGGATGTTAACGTTAATAAAAGAAATTATAACGAACTGCTAGCTGTGTTCTTTATTCCCTTGTTATTTAAATTACTTGGGTCATTTCTGAGTACAGTATCCCTTGCATTAACATTTTGGCACAGAAGTGACCTTAGACTGCTTCATCACCTGTTGAATGTAAGGCAAAGCATACTTGGATGGCATTGTGCATTAAGACAAAATTGCTATCATATTATTTATGCGATTTGGATATGCACATTGCACTATGACCTGTAAACATGTTAGAATTTGTATCAAGTATAAGAGAGGATGCCATAGAAGGATCAGGACAAGCGAACCGGGTGCTAAGGGTTCAATGATCTTTGGGGCCCCATCGTTAAATCACAGTACCTTGGTTCACTGATCAGTCACAGACGAGCCTGCCAAGTGCTGAGACGATATGGTGTCACTCGTGGTCAACATTTGCCAGAATCACCTCTAGCTGGTTGAAGTATGGTGCTCTCTCTCTCTCTCTCTCTCAGGCTTTTGTCTTTGCTTTTATCACCACTTATATTCCATTCTTGTACATAGTGTACATAAATGTACATCTCTGTATATAAACATTTGGTGAAGGAAAATACAAGTTAAAATATTCCGCCAAGTTTGTTTTGCTCCAACCCATTATGACCAGGTCAACAGGCCAGCAATACCTGTATTCGTAATAACAAGTTATCCATGTTGGATGTGAGGTACAGCCTGTCCATTTCACTTGTGTTTTCACTCCATATAGCAAACCACATACATAATCCTGCATATAGAGAGAGCAATAGGGTGTAGAGAACTAATAGGAAGAGATCATATAAGCCACAAAACAGAAGATAAGGCATTCAAATACCTTCCCTGGATAGCCAAACTGGCAAAAAATTTCGACACTGCAATAGAGTGGGTAAAACCTCCAAATCTGTTAGCCAATGACATACCACAAAGATGAATGATGGAAGGAAGATAGAGACAGCTACAACAAGCAGATTGGGCATTTATTTCCACTTTGTAACTCAAGGTCATGAAGCTCAAGTTGACTGGTGTTACCTGCACACTCCTCAAAAGACTGAATGAGAAAAACCATCTCAGGAATGAAGATTGCCCTGCAGTGCAGATTCTGCTGGGCACAGAAAATGAGAGTAATGAAAGCACCAGTCACTCCCTGGAGTTTAAATAAAGCATCCTACATGTGAAAAATGGAACTTGGTTGTGTAATTTGTGTTATGTGCCTTCATGACCAATTGAAAACAGGAATGTGAAAGTAACTGATACTGAATGCTACAATGACTATACTTAGTCATGGTGTAATAAATTGCTTCCATGTCTCACTGTGGAAAGCATACTAAGGAGATATGTCAGGAGGAAGTGGCTTGGTAGACCTACTGGACTGACAGTAATGGTTGGTTCTCAAAGAAGAATTGTCAGTGATCTTTGAAAGTAAGGCAACCTGCAGGCTAGGTTGCCTGAGTGGCAAGTTCCAGGATGAGTGCAAAAGATCATTAACTAGAAAATAGCACCATCTCTTCACCCACCTTGGAATCTATGAACCACTTACACTAACAGTACTAGGTCTAATAAAAAGACAGCAGTCCAGGACCAAAAGGGTGGGTACCCTTCAGTGCCTACTTGGTCTGAGCCAAATATAGTACAACATTCCACCACCAACCACCAGAAGGACAAGTACCACCCCATGCTACCTAAACTCACAGGAGCCCTCAATTCACAAAACTGAGTGTAAACTAAAATCCTCAAACTGAGTCTTAGCAGTAAATGCATTTTTTTTTTATTAACACATTGGCCGATTCCCACCAAGGCAGGGTGGCCCGAAAAAGAAAAACTTTCATCATCATTCACTCCATCACTGTCTTGCCAGAGGGGTGCTTTACACTACAGTTATAAAACTGCAACATTAACACCCCTCCTTCAGAGTGCAGACACTGTACTTCCAATTCCCAGAGCTCTGTCTGGCCTGCCAGTTTCCCTGAATCCCTTCATAAATATTACCTTGCTCACACTCCAACAGCACGTCAAGTATTAACCCTCATGAAACACCACTGCATCCCACTGATACAGCTAACAAGATAAACAACTTCTTCTCAAACACAGGATCTAATCTCGCCAGTAAAATCCCACGTACCAATGCCCGTGCCGGGGACTACCTAGATGGGAATTTCCCAAATTCCTTCTATCTTGTACCAACTGAGCCCACGGAAGTCAGCGCGACCATAAAGTCACTTAAAAATAACTCGGGGAATCTGTCTCACGTCCCACCATTATTGTACAAGCGAGCGGCCCATGTCCTTTCGCATGCTATTAAATTACTTTTTAACAAGTCACTAGAAACTAGCACTTTCCCGACACTACTCAAGACAGCAAGGGTTACACCAATACATAAAGGTGGTGACCCTACAGATGTAAACAATTATAGGCCAATATCAAACTTACCATTGCTATCCAAAATCTTCGAGAAACTCGTGCACAGGAGACTATATTCATTTATAATGTCACAAAACATACTCAACCCCTGCCAATTTGGATTCAGGAAAAATAAAAGCACTAATGATGCAATTATAAAAATGCTAGACCTGCTTTACACAGCATTGGAAAATAAGGGATATCCGCTAGGAAATTTTATTGACCTAAGAAAAGCGTTTGACACAGTAGACCACGGCATCCTACTCCACAAACTTGACCACTATGGTATAAGAGGCCATGCGCTTGCATATTTTAAATCCTACCTTTCTAATAGGTATCAGTATGTCACCATTAAAGACACAGCCTCATCACTACGGCCACTAGATACTGGAGTTCTGCAGGGAAGTGTCCTTGGACCCCTGCTCTTCCTCATTTACATCAATGATCTTCCAAAGATATCCCAACACCTGAAACCCATTCTCTTTGCTGACGACACGACTGATGTCATCTCCCACCCTAATATTGCCACCCTCAACACCACTGTTAACGAGGAGCTGCTCAAAATATCGACTTGGATAACAGCCAATAAACTTACACTTAACACTGGCAAAACCTACTATATTATGTATGGTAGCAGAGCAGGTGTTGCGCAACTTAACATTAAGATCGACAACACTCTAATTGCCAGACATAATAAGGGCAAATTCCTTGGCCTATACCTCGACAACAATCTAAATTTCAGCACCCATATCCAACACAACAAAAAAGTTGGGGTTCAACTGCAGCAACACACCTAAAGCCAATAATAACCCAACAAAAAGCAGCAGTAAGAATAATCACTAAATCCCATCCTCCCCCTTTACTGGATACCCCACACAAACATCCCAAATTTCAGTGAGAAATTAAAGGCACTAATAACAAACAGACAAATGAATAAGCACCACCTTCTCTTAGCTGGAGACTTCAACATCAACCTTGGCCTACTAGATGATCAGCCTGTAACTGATTTCATCAACAATATGAACAACACACTTCTCATACCAACAATAACTAAACCAACCAGGCTCACTGAAACAAGTGCAACCATAATAGACCACATATGGACCAATATACTAGCCCCCCTTAAATCAGGGATAATCACAGATAGCACTACAGACCACTACCCTACCTTCCTCTTGACAAACATTAGTAAACCACCACTTGAATACAACAAAGTTCATTTAGACTCCATGATGAGGCCTCAATAAGGAAGTTCACAGCTGACCTAGTGACTGTTGACTGGCCTACAGAATTCTCCAAGGCCAATGGTATTGATGACTGGACAGACATTTTTCTTAACAGATTACTTAGACCATACAACAAACATTGTCCTATAAAAACGAAACAGATCACAAACAAACGGCTTAGTTGCCCATGGCTAACCAGCACCATTCTGAAATCCATTGATAAGAAACACCAATATGAAAAGCAATATAGACAGGGCTTAATACACAAAGACATTCTTAAACACTATTCATCAGTCCTCACCAAAGTAATAAAGAAAGCCAAACAACTATACTACTCCAGTAGATTCACTGACACAAGAGGAGATATAAAAAAGACCTGGAAAACACTCTCTCAGATTCTAGGGACCCACAAACTGAAAAAAAAAGAATATTGCCCTAACTAAACCTAATGAAACACCACTGCATCCCACAGACACAGCTAACAAGATAAATGACTTCTTCTCAACCATAGGTTCTAATCTCGCCAATAAAATCCCACGTACCAATGCCCATGCTGGGGACTACCTAGATGGGAATTTCCCAAATTCCTTCTATCTTGCTCCAACTGAGCCCATGGAAGTCACCGAGATTATAAAGTCACTTAAAAATAACTCAGGGAATCTGTCTCATGTCCCACCATTACTGTACAAGAGAGTGGCCCATGTCCTCTCGCATGCTATCTCATTACTTTTTAACAAGTCACTAGAAACTAGCACCTTCCCGAAACTACTCAAGATGGCAAGGGTTACACCAATACATAAAGGTGGTGACCCTACAGATTTAAACAACTATAGGCCAATATCAAACTTACCATTGCTATCCAAAATCTTTGAGAAACTCGTGCACAGGAGACTATATTCATTTATAACGGCACAAAACATACTCAACCCCTGCCAATTTGGATTCAGGAAAAATAAAAGCACTAATGATGCGATCATAAAAATGCTATATCTGCTTTACACAGCATTGGAAAATAAGGAATATCCACTAGGAATTTTTATTGACCTAAGAAAAGCTTTTGACACAGTAGACCACAGCATCCTACTCCACAAACTTGACCATTATGGTATAAGAGGCCATGCGCTTGCATATTTCAAATCTTACCTTACTAATAGGTATCAGTATGTCACCATTGAAGACACAGCATCAACAACACAGCCACTTGATACTGGAGTTCCGCAGGGAAGTGTCCTTGGTCCCCTGCTCTTCCTCATATACATCAATGATCTTCCAAACGTATCTCAACACCTGAACTCCATTCTCTTTGCTGACGACACGACTTATGTCATCTCTCACCCTAATCTTGCCACCCTCAACACCATTGTTAATGAGGAGCTGATCAAAATATCGACTTGGATGACAGCCAATAAACTTACGCTTAACACTGACAAAACCTACTACATTATGTTTGGTAGCAGAGCAGGAGATGCGCAAATTAACATTAAGATCGACAACACTCTAATTGCCAGGCATAATGAGGGCAAATTCCTAGGCCTATACCTCGACAACAAACTGAACTTCAGCACCCATATCCAACACATAACCAAAAAAGTATCCAAAACGGTTGGGATCCTCTCCAAGATACGATACTACGTGCCGCAAACTGCCCTTCTCACATTATACCATTCACTTATATATCCATACCTCACCTATGCTATCTGTGCTTGGGGTTCAACTGCAGCAACACACCTAAAGCCAATAATAACCCAACAAAAAGCCACAGTAAGAATAATCACTAAATCCCATCCCTGGCAACACACTCCCCCACTCTTCATAGATCTAAACTTACTCCCTGTTCAGTACATCCACACTTACTACTGTGCAATCTACATCTACAGGACCTTAAATTCCAATATTAACCTTGACCTAAAATGCTTTCTTGATAGTTGTGACAGAACCCACAGGCACAACACCAGACACAAACATCTCTATGACATTCCCCGTGTCCGACTAAACCTTTACAAAAATTCAATGTATGTCAAAGGCCCTAAAATCTGGAACACCCTACCTGAAAATTCTAAAACTGCAGACACATTCATCACCTTCAAAACTACCATCAGAAAACATCTTATCTCCCTGATACACCCTGTCAACTAATTACACGAATACCACCTGGTGGTTAACACTTACACTCACTCACCCATTTGACCATAAACAGAAATATCAATCTCAATTTCAAAATAATGAATCTTAACTAGTCATAAGTTGGCCTGTGATACTCCAATACTGAAACTATGTATAGTGCCAAAACAAAAGCATTCACATTGCTAAACTCACAAACTAGTATTTAGTCACTTAGCCATAATACCAACTTACCTCATAATTTTGTAATATTTTAAACTTAAGATTTGATTTAAGTCTGCCCGAAATGCCTAGCCATGCTAGGTGTTCTAGTGGTACACTCTGTAATTATTATTTTACTACATGTAAACCACACAATAACCAAATTCTGTAAACTCAGCATTGTAATCCTTATAGAGAATAAACTTTGAATTTGAATTTGAATCCCTGGCAACACACACCCCCCTCTTCACAGATCTAAACTTACTCCCTGTTCAGAACATCTACACTTACTACTGTGCAATCTATATCTACAGGACCTTAAATTCCAATATTAACCTTGACCTAAAATGCTTTCTTAATAGTTGTGACAGGATCCACAGGCATAACACCAGACACAAACATCTCTATGACATTCTCGTGTTCGACTAAACCTTTACAAAAATTCAATGTATTTCAAAGGACCTAAAATCTGGAACACCCTACCTGAAAACTCTAGAACTGCAGACACATTCATCACTTTCAAAACTACAGTTAGAAAACATCTTATCTCCCTGATACACCTCGACAACTAATTACATGATAATCACCTGGTGGTTCACAATTACACTCATTCCCCTACTGACTATAAACCCAGAAATACTAATCTTAATCTTAAAATAATAAATCCTAACTAGTCATAAGTTTGCCTATGATACTCCAATATAGACACTTTGTATTGTTCCAAAACAAAAGCATTCACATTGCTAAACTCACAAATTATGATGTAGTCACTTAGCCTTAATACCATAATCTGTAAGGATTTAATGTTAAGAATTAATCTAAGTCTGCTCAAAATGCCTAGCCATGCTAGGTGTCCTAGTGGCCTCCTCTGTAATTAGTATTTTATAACTTGTAAACCACACAATACCCAAAACCTGTAAACCCCACATTGTAACCCTTATAGAGAATGAACCTGAATTGAATTGAATTAAACGGTCCAAACGTATATATACGTTCTCTCGTGTAGCACCCCGAATATTTTGAGAAAAAAAAAAAGTTTTTTTATAGGAAAAAAGAGCATGTGGTACCCAGGCGTCCCCAATTTTTTTCATATGGCGCACACTGAGTGCGCACACCCATTCTCTCTTGTCTAGGCGACTCAGGCCTATCGTGCCAATGTTGAATGAATGACAAATGAAGCATATACATATATACGTTTCGGGCGCTACGTGAGAGAACGTATATATACATTTGGACCATTTAAGGGTTAAAAACCATTTGTCTCCATTCACTTCTATCAGATACGCTCACACATGCTTGCTGGAAGTCCAAGCCCTTCGCACACAAAACCTCCTTTACCCTCCCTCCAACCTCCGAGTGGACTAATATGCAACCCACCACCAGCCTGCAACAATGCTATGTGGTATATGATCAGCTCCAATTCCTTGTATCAAGAACACTCATCCTAATTGAAATGATACTGGTAGTACAGAAGATCATATGACCTACTGGTAGGTCACTCATGTCAGTAATGTACTACTGTTGGGCAGTACAGAGCATATTATAATAATCAAAGAGAAGCACTAAACTTACAAGGGTCATACAATGCAGTGTACAGAGCGTACCCTTGTTCCAATGATAACAATAACTGCAGTTTAGCTACATATACACTGCTGTACTACTTGCTTTGTTACATTTTCATCTCCACTCTGCTTCTACAGCAAATACTCTTTTCCTTTCTTTCATTTTCCCTTACTTGTGTCTGCCTTTCTCTCATTTTTCTTATTACACTTGCCCACTTATTTATGCTTACTGAATCAACACTCTGTCTTTCCACATTCAAATATTTGATTGAAAATAAACAGCAACTGGTTAACCTTTGTAATAACAAAACTAACAAAGTAAAATTACTTAAACGACTTTAAAGTAATAAAGCTACTGTATAGATCTAGTTTCAGCAAGTATTTCTACAATTTTTTGAAAACCATGGAGGCCACCTCCCACCAAGGTAGGATGACCCAAAAGTAGAAACAATTACTGTTATTCATTCAATAGCTGACTTTCATAACCCTATATACTGTCTTCTAATTTCTACACTCTGAATTCTTTACAAAACATTCACACCACACACTGTTCTCAAACAAATCTCCACTGCCTCCACCTCCCTGCAGTGTTTAAAGCACCCATGTACTAGGGTTGATACCACTATACTCTAGTACATTCTATTTTTTGCCTCCATAAATAGGCCCCCTTTTCTATCTTTTCCCCGTCATTCTATAGTTCATTTCCTCTTTCATCAACCCATCTGCCAACATGTCCACTCCCAAATATCTAGATACACTCTTCTACAAGTCCATCAATAAAACATTAAGCCATGATGACATCACACATCCCTTTCTATGGCCTACTTTAACCGGAAAATAATTTCCTTTTCTTCTATATAGTCTAACCTAAGCCCTGCTCTCCACATAAATTTTTTATTCCTTTTAGTAACCTACTACCTATTCCATACAGCATCCACCACATTGCTGCCCTAACCACCCATTCATATGCCTTTTCCAAATCCATAAATGCAAGAAACAATTCCTTACCCTTATCTATATACGTACTGTTCATTTACTGTTCAGGATATACAACTAGTCTACACATCCCCTATCCTTCCTAAATCTTTCTTGTTCCTCTGTAATCCTATTTCTGTCTTAACACTAGGATTATTTCCCTATTATTTTTGCACTCTCTTGTCCCCTTCTTCCTTGTACAAAGTTATGCAGGTTCTCTGCTAATATCTATCACAATTATGAATAGCTAGGATGTATATTAATGTTATGCTTTTTAGAGCCATATTTCCACAAAAAAATTTATTTTCAAAAAACTTCCCATACACATTCATAGAATGTAAATTATCATTGCTAAAATTAACAAAATACAATTTAGCCAAGTGTTACCCAACCTATCTTAGTTCAGTCTAAATTTAGTTACTGTACTTGTATTATTATTTAACATCAATGAGATATATTAATTCCATGATGTACAAGCTGATTTTCAAGAGGGTTATTTCAACAATGAATTAACATTCAACTTGCTTGGTAAAATTATCACTGCTTATAAGCCAAGCCTGCAAACCACTGTCTCAAAAAAGAACAATATAAATATCTCTGGAAGCAAACCTCCACCCTACCACTGTTAACAAAATAAATAATCTCGCAGCTTTTTGCCCAAGTACCAAACCATAGCATATCTGAGGCTTCTTGGGAAAACAATCTCTGCTTTGATATACAGTGGACCCTCGGTAATCGGCCATTCCTGTTATTGGCCAACTCGGTGATCAGCCGTTTTTTTGGGCTCCCCGTGATCGGCCGTTATTTCGGTGATCGGCCATTTCGGATGCGTCTGTCTGCCGGTTGGAGCTGCTTGCGCGTCAGTTTGGCTGTGTGTCTCGGTGCGTGAGGAAGCATCTGCTAATACATCCAAACATTTCACTTGTTTTCCATTGTTTTTTTGGGGTTTTTTGCAGTGCAACTGCGAAATAAGTAACCATAGCTCCAAAGTAAAGTTCCTGTGGTAAAGAAAGTGAGAAACACCATGAAATTTAAGCATGCAGTGATTGATAAATACAAGAGTGGTATGCGGGTGCTGGAACTTGCCAGGATGTACGGGAAAAACAAATCACCAATTACATCCATCCTGGCAAAGAAAGAACAAATCAAGAATGCTAATGTTGCAAAAGGAGTAACTTTTCTAACGAAACAAAGGTCACCAATAATGGAACAGATGGAAAAGTTGTTGCTATTGTGGATTAAGGAAAAACAATTAGTGGGAGGACAGTGTTGTAGAATCTAGTATTTGTGAGAAGGCAAAGCAGTTACATGAGGAACTTCTACAGAAAACTCCTGGAACAAGTGCTGCTAGTAGTAAATTTAGGGCCAACAAAGGCTGGTTTGAAAGATTCAAGAAGCGTAGTGGCATACAGTGTTGTAAGGCATGGAGAGGCTGCAAGTTCCGATAAATGTGCGGCTGAAAAGTATGAACAGGAATTCAAGGACTATGTAAAGGCTGAAGGATTCAAACCCCAACAAGTGTTCAATTGTGATGAAACAGGCCTGTTTTGGAAAATGCCAAAAAGGACCTACATCACACAGGAGGAAAAGGCACTGCCAGGACACAAGCCTATGAAAGAAACAACAGGCTTACTCTTTTGTTGTGTGGTAATGCTAGTGGGGATTTCAAAGTGAAGCCTTTACTGGTGTATCACTTACCAAGTCCCAGTGTTCAAGAAAAGCATTGTCAAGAATAGATTGTGTGTGATGTGGAAAGCTAATCATAAGGCATGGATCACAGGGCAAATTTTCAAAGAGTGGGTTAATGATGAGTTTGGCCCAAGTGTGAAAAAATGCCTCCTGGAAAAGAAATTGCCACTCAAGTGTCTCCTGGTACTGGACAATGCTTCTGCACATCCTCCAGACTTGAAAGACCAAGTGTTTAGGGACTTCAATTTTATAAAAGTTAAGTTCTTGCCTCCTAACATCACTCGTCTCTTCCAGCCCATGGACCAGCAGGTCATTTCTAACTTCAAAAAACTCTACACCAAAGCCGTGTTTGAAAAGTGCTTTGAAGTGACCTTGGACACTCAGTTGACCCTAAGAGAGTTCTGGAGGAATCACTTCAACATCCTCAATTATCCTCAATTGCATAAGCATTACAGGTACAGTTCAGGATGTTTATTTAAGGAAACGTTTTGCCATGAGTGGCTTCTTCAGTCCTAATACAGAGAAAACTAAGAAAATGCGTATATATGTATAGTGGCAGGAGTCAGATGAAGTGACGTGTGGGTAGAGGTGGTAGTAGTAGTAGTGGAACTAAGGAGGTGAGACGGATGGCTAGAGAGGGACCTGCTGACATCATGTAACAGCAGTTTCCAGAATGGGTAATATCCTGTTGGTATCACCATACCATTTCTTTATAGGTAAAGCTCGGGAGGGAGTGACTTCCAGGACTTTGAACTCTGCTCAGAGAAAATTGTGGCCAGGTTGTGTCCAAGTGAGGGATTTTGAAGGGTTTGAGGCTGACCCTGACCTTGCCTACCCTGTGGCCTCTATTGTGGCACTGGGGAAGTTCCTGGGGTCGGAGGTGAGTGGCAAGGATGTGGAAGAGTTGGTGGAGGACCACAGGGAAGAGCTAACCACTGAAGAGCTGCTACACCTTCAACTCGAACAGCAACAGACTGCAGCTGAGGAACTTGCTTCAGAGGAGGAGGAAGAGGGAGTGAAGGAGGTGCCTTCTTCAGAGATTAAAGAGGTGTGTGCAATGTGGACTAGGGTGCAAGCTTTGTAAAGAAACACCACCCTGACCAAGCTGAAACAAGCCATATCTGCAACATGTTCAGTGACAAAACCCTGTCCCACTTCAGGGAAATCTTAGAGAGATGCCAGAAACAGACCTCTACGGACAGATTTGTTGTGTAACAGGGGTCCAGTGACTCAAGCTGGTCCTAGTTGCACTAAAAGACAAAGAAGTTAAGTAACCCCAGAGAAGGCTTTGCTACCTGAAGTCTTTATGGAGGGGGATTCCCCTTCCAAACACTAACTCCTCCCTCTTTCCTCCTCCCTATCTTCCAGAAGCCAGCATTAGTCTTCAATAAAGGTATGTAATGCTTATACGTATAATTGTTTAAAAAATTATTTTTTTGCAGCGAGGAGGCGGTTGGAGGCAGTGGAGATGTCCTGTCTAAGGGCAATGCGTGGTGTAAATATTATGCAGAAAATTCGGATTGTGGAAATTAGGAGAAGGTGTGGAGTTAATAAAAGTATTAGTCAGAGGGCTGAAGAGGGGTTGTTGAGGTGGTTTGGTCATTTAGAGAGAATGGACCAAAGTAGAATGACATGGAGAGCATTTAAATCTGTAGGGAAAGGAAGGCAGGGTATGGGTCATCCTCGAAAAGGTTGGAGGTAGGGGTTAAAGGAGGTTTTGTGGGCGAGGGGCTTGGACTTCCAGCAAGCATGCATGAGCGTGTTAGATAGGAGTGAATGGAGACGAGTGGTATTTGGGACCTGACGAGCTGTTGGAGTGTGAGCAGGGTAATATTTATTGAAGGGATTCAGAGAAACCGGTTAGTTTTATGCAGCCAGACTAGAGTCCTGGAAATGGGAAGTACAATGCCTGCACTCAAAAGGAGGGGTTCGGGATATTGGCAGTTTCGAGGGATATGTTGTGTATCTTTATTACGTACATGCTTCTAAACTGTTGTGTTCTGAGCACCTCTGCAAAAACAGTGATTATGTGTGAGTGAGGTGAAAGTGTTGAATGATGATGAAAGTATTTTCTTTTTGGGGATTTTCTTTCTTTTTGGGTCACCCTGCCTTGGTGGGAGACAGCCGACTTGTTAAAAAAAAAAAAAAAAAAATTGTCTGGAACAGATTAATTGTACCATTAATTCTTATGGGAAATATTATTTCGGTTTTCGGCCATTTCGGTTATAGGCCGAGCTTCTGGAACAGATTACGGCCGATAACCGAGGGTCCACTGTACTGTTTGAAACATCATAATCTCCAACATATTTTCACTTTAGATACAGGAGTGTGACATATCCTTTCATAATCAACCCATCTGCACACCCTCAGGCTACCTTGTGCACTTAAGCTACCTGTGGATATTCAAGCCACCAGTTACACTAAAGCAACCTTTGTACACTCCAGCCACCCAATGTATTAAAGTTGCCAAGCACACTCAAAGCCACTTGACACGCTCAAAGCCACTTGGCACGCTCAAGTCACCTGTACACACTCAAGCCACTTGGCACGCTTATGTCACTTGGCACTTTCATGCCACCTGGCAAATTCATGTCACTTAACACACTCATGTCGCCAATCAATAATGACAGCAATTCGGAATAAAAGAGGGGTAACCAATATATATCTATATCTTTCTTCTTTCTTTCAACACACCAGCCGTATCCCACCGAGGCGGGGTGGCCCAAAAGGAAAAACGAAAGTTTCTCCTTTTCTTTCTTTCAACACACCGGCCGTATCCCACCGAGGCGGGGTGGCCCAAAAGGAAAAACGAAAGTTTCTCCTTTTACATTTAGTAATATATACAGGAGAAGAGGTTACTAGCCCCTTGCTCCCGGCATTTTAGTCGCCTCTTACAACACGCATGGCTTACGGAGGAAGAATTCTGTTCCACTTCCCCATGGAGATAAGAGGAAATAAACAAGAATAAGAACTAGAAAGAAAATAGAAGAACACCCAGAGGGGTGTGCATATATGTGCTTGTACATGTATGTGTAGTGTGACCTAAGTGTAAGTAGAAGTAGCAAGACGTACCTGAAATCTTGCATGTTCATGAGACAGAAAAAAGGACACCAGCAATCCTACCATCATGTAAAACAATTACAGGCTTTCGTTTTACACTCACTTGGCAGGACGGTAGTACCTCCCTGGGCGGTTGCTGTCTACCAACCTACTACCTATATATATCTATATATCTATGATTTATAACTTACTGCTACAGAGTATCTTATGCCATAAAATGTAAATTTTTTAAAAAGTACTTGTAAAAAATATCTTTTATAAGGAACTTTTAATTCCCTACGCACTTTTTTTTATTGCATTGCAAATTCTGCTTTAAAAGTTAAATAATAAGATGAATGTTCATAGGCCTAAGACATAAAGAATCTAATAGCTATCCTTTTGTTAAGTTTCTATATCATTGATTTTCCTCATGGAGTATATTTGCATGAAGTTTTTCAGCTCTGTCCCTTAATTTACCCAGCTCCTCTTGAATCTTGTCTGTGATGACTTTACGAGCTGTTGTAGGGTCCTCCTGCTTCTCCTTCATTTCAGATACTAATGCCTTGAAATCCATTGGCTCTCCAACCACAACAGTTACTGTCTTTCCCACTCTGGGAATATAAGGAACTCGAGTTGGTAGAATTTGGTCCATTCCAACGTGGTAGAATGGCAAAACAATAGGGCAAACCGGTGAATCATATACTAGTCTTCCAACACCCCATTTGAGGCGGATGTGTTCCATGCCCATGTTTACCTTACCCTCAGGAAATATATGCACCCACTGGCCTTCCTTCAGTCTCTCAATCATGAAATCCATTGCTTGCTGAGGAAGACAAAAAATATTGTCAATAGACTTATTAATTTTCAATCTTGATTTACTGCCTTTAACCCTTAAACTGTCCAAACGTAGATCTACGTTTGCTCGCGTAACGCTCCGAACGTAGATCTACATTTTTTTTTTTTTACATTCTTTCTTATGAGGAAAATCAAGGTCGGAGCAATAAGCGTGCAAACGTAAATCTACGTTTGGACAGTTTAAGGGTTAATATACTGTATATTAATTATTATTATTTTTATTATTAACACACTGGCCGATTCCCACCAAGGCAGGGTGGCCCGAAAAAGAAAAACTTTCACCATCATTCACTCCATCACTGTCTTGCCAGAAGGGTGCTTTACACTATAGTTTTTAAACTGTAACATTAATACCCCTCCTTCAGAGTGCAGGCACTGTACTTCCCATCTCCAGGACTCAAGTCCGGCCTGCCGGTTTCCCTGAATCCCTTCATAAATGTTACTTTGCTCACACTCCAACAGCACGTCAAGTATTAAAAACCATTTGTCTCCATTCACTCCTATCAAACATGCTCACGCATGCCTGCTGGAAGTCCAAGCCCCTCGCATACAAAACCTCATTTACCCCCTCCCTCCAACCTTTCCTAGGCCGACCCCTACCCCGCCTTCCTTCCACTACAGACTGATACACTCTTGAAGTCATTCTGTTTCGCTCCATTCTCTCTACATATCCGAACCACCTCAACAACCCTTCCTCAGCCCTCTGGACAACAGTTTTGGTAATCCCGCACCTCCTCCTAACTTCCAAACTACGAATTCTCTGCATTATATTCACACCACACATTGCCCTCAGACATGACATGTCCACTGCCTCCAGCCTTCTCCTCGCTGCAACATTCATCACCCATGCTTCACACTCATACAGGAGCGTTGGTAAAACTATACTCTCATACATTTCCCTCTTTGCTTCCAAGGGCAAAGTTCTTTGTCTCCACAGACTCCTAAGTGCACCGCTCACCCTTTTCCCCTCATCAATTCTATGATTCACCTCATCTTTCATAGACCCATCCGCTGACACGTCCACTCCCAAATATCTGAATACATTCACCTCCATACTCTCTCCCTCCAATCTGATATCCAATCTTTCATCACCTAATCTTTCTGTTATCCTCATAACCTTACTCGTTCCTGTATTCACTTTCAATTTTCTTCTTTTACATACCCTACCAAATTCATCCACCAACCTCTGCAACTTCTCTTCAGAATCACCCAAGAGCACAGTGTCATCAGCAAAGAGCAACTGTGAGAACTCCCACTTTATGTGTGATTCTTTATCTTTTAACTCCACACCTCTTGCCAAGACCCTCGCATTTACTTCTCTTACAACCCCATCTATAAATATATTGAACAACCACGGTGACATCACGCATCCTTGTCTAAGGCCTACTTTTACTGGGAAATAATTTCCCTCTTTCCTACATACTCTAACTTGAGCCTCACTATCCTCATAAAAACTCTTCACTGCTTTCAGTAACCTACCTCCTATACCATACACCTGCAACATCTGCCACATCGCCCCCCTATCCACCCTTTCACATGCCTTTTCCAAATCCATAAATGCCACAAAAACCTCTTTAGCCTTATCTAAATACTGTTCACTTATATGTTTCATTGTAAACACCTGGTCCACACACCCCCTACCTTTCCTAAAGCCTCCTTGTTCATCTGCTATCCTATTCTCCGTCTTACTCTTAATTCTTTCAATAATAACTCTACCATACACTTTACCAGGTATACTCAACAGACTTATCCTCCTATAATTTTTGCACTCTCTTTTGTCCCCTTAGCCTTTATACAAAGGAACTATGCATACTCTCTGCCAATCCCTAGGTACCTTACCCTCTTCCATACATTTATTAAATAATAGAACCAACCACTCCTAAACTATATCCCCACTTGCTTTTAACATTTCTATCTTTATCCCATCAATCCCAGCTTCCTTATCCCCTTTCATTTTACCTACTGCCTCACAAACTTCCCCCACACTCACAACTGGCTCTTCCTCACTCCTACAAGATGTTATTCCTCCTTGCCCTATACATGAAATCACAGCTTCCCTATCTACATCAACATTCAACAATTCCTCAAAATATTCCCTACATCATCCCAATACCTCTAACTCTCCATTTAATAACTCTCCTCTCCTATTTTTAACTGACAAATCCATTTGTTCTCTAGGCTTCCTTAACTTGTTCATCTCACTCCAAAACTTTTTCTTATTTTCAACAAAATTTGTTGATAACATCTCACCCACTCTCTCATTTGCTCTCTTTTTACATTGCTTCACCACTCTCTTAACCTCTCTCTTTTTCTCCATATACTCTTCCCTCCTTGCATCACTTCTACTTTGTAAAAACTTCTCATATGCTAACTTTTTCTCCCTTACTACTCTCTTTACAACATCATTCCACCAATCGCTCCTCTTCCCTCCTGCATCCACTTTCCTGTAACCAAAAACTTCTGCTGAACACTCTAACACTACATTTTTAAACCTACCCCATACCTCTTCGACCCCATTGCCTATGCTCTCATTAGCCCATCTATCCTCCAACAGTTGTTTATATCTTACCCTAACTGCCTCCTCTTTTAGTTTATAAACCTTCACCTCTCTCTTACCTGATGCTTCTATTCTCCTTGTATCCCATCTACCTTTTACTCTCAGTGTAGCTACAACTAAAAAATGATCTGATATATCTGTGGCCCCTCTATAAACATGTACATCCTGAAGTCTACTCAACAGTCTTTTATCTACCAATACATAATCCAACAAACTACTGTCATTTCATCCTACATTGTATCTTGTATACTTATTTATCCTCTTTTTCTTAAAATATGTATTACCTATAACTAAACCCCTTTCTATACAAAGTTCAATCAAAGGGCTCCCATTATCATTTACACCTTGCACCCCAAACTTACCTACCACACCCTCTCTAAAAGTTTCTCCTACTTTAGCATTCAGGTCCCCTACCACAATTACTCTCTCACTGGATTCAAAGGTTCCTATACATTCACTTAACATCTCCTAAAATTTCTCTCTCTCTTCTACATTCCTCTCTTCTCCAGGTGCATACACGCTTATTATGACCCACTTTTCGTATCCAACCTTTACTTTAATCCACATAATCCTTGAATTTACACATTCATATTCTCTTTTCTCCTTCCATAACTGATCCTTCAACATTGTTGCTACCCCTTCCTTAGCTCTCTCTCAGATACTCCAGATTTAATCCCATTTATTTCCCCCCACTGTATATTAAATATGTAAATAAATAAACACATATACACACTCAGTGGCCACTATATTAGGAACACCTTCTCACTGATGCAAATATCTAATCAACCAAAAAAATTAAAAAAATAAAAATGCATAATACTGTGACTGAAACAGAACACAAATATCCCTCACATAAGAGACTGAGACTTATGACAACATTTTGGACCAACTTAGACCATTAACTAGTTACAAAGAAAACACAAAGAGAAGGGAGCCAGGAATGGGAGTGGTGTAACAAGAGGAGGAAATAGTATTAAAGTGTTGCTAGTGGTGGTAGTGGCAGCAGTGGTGGTGGTAGTTCTATGTGATGGACAAGGAAAGGGTTAAAGAAACAGTCATTCTCCTTCTATGGTCCGAGTTCACATGGTGATTTTTTTCAATATGCATTTTATGTGGCTTGTTTTATCAAGTGCATTAATTGTTTTATATGGCATATTGGAGCATTTGCTGGATGCTTATATTTTTGTGGTACAAATCTGTCAATTTTTTTTTTCTTTTGGCTTAAATCGACAATTACTATGACCTAGAATTTTGTTGAAAATTTGCTTGCTACCTCTCCTATGCAGAAATCTTTCTACATATTTCTGTGAATTTCAATATTAATAAGATTAAATAATATTTTAAGAGATACGACCTGTGAAACAAAAAAAAATTGTTTTCTTCCTCGTGTTTATTGCTGACACATTCACCACTACTCATTTTCCAACACTCCACCAAATCCTACTTCATTGTTCAAGAGACTGTTTTCAAACTTTTCAGTGACTGTACTCTCTCCTGGAATGTAACCTCTCTCAAATATGGAGGACTTACTGTCTGGAATGGGACAACATAAATGAATCATATACACTTTCATAAAAATTTGTTTGTTTAAATATACCTGATTGAAAACCTATATAGCATAGTCAACTGAAAAACTTTTAAAAACAGGGAATGGAATTTATGAATTCTTATGCAGAAAAAGTTTTGAAATCTGTTAGTTCCGTAACAACAAATGCAATATGCACTGTTACTAGAACTAACAGATGACGGCTGGATACTATTTAGACACCAACCTGATACACTCCAAGTCCTCTAATAATTGGAATACACTTTCCATGGCTAAAGAACCAACTGTAAAATTGACGAGTGAAAGCAATATCATGGGCAGCAGGAGACCAGCGCATTGTGTGAGCACTCCACAAATCTCGCCATCTTAACAAACCTGAGAATTACAGATGCATTAGTATAGGAGTTGTTTACACTGTATGTGCAAATTAATATTCTGATTTAATATTTAAAACTTTGTTGTCTAGAGTGGGAAGAGGAGGGGAGGGGAGGGAGAGAGAAAAAGGAGACGATGGGAGGACAAGAAGAGATGAGAGAGAGGGAGGGGAGGAAGAGATATTAGAAGAAGGGTGATAGAGAGAGAGTAGGGGAGCAGAGGTATGAGAGAGAGAATAGAGGGAGACGAGGGCAAAGTGAGAAAAGTTACCCAATAACACAATTCCAGCTCTAAATTAACAGAATGGGGCTGCTCTAACAGTAATTAAGAAAAGGCTGAATGGTTTCCCAACTTTTTTGATGTTAAGATTCAAGCCCTGAATCTAGATAGCCAACTTCCATAGATAGCAACAAACTGTGTCAAAAATCCATCCCCATAATTCCATGGGACATGCAAAAGGCTGTGGGGCTCGATGAAGGAAGCACAAGATTATTACACAGATGTGATGATTAGGCAGCATCACCTCTAGCTCACATATACTAACTCTGACTAGCATTAGATAACTGGTCTTTTTGTTTACTTCAGAAAAGATTGCCCTGCAGCTGATTTCCTGTTGAGTCTGTCTGCTATATGACACCAATTGCTGGATAAATGTAAGATCATCTCTTAAAAGTAACTATGGTAAATACTGCTAATGCCTTTCAATGGGTTTGGCACTGCTGCTTCTCAATAAAACTGCAAGCACAGAGAATCTCTGGATCCATTCTACACCTGAGTAACTACTCTTTTTAGCTAAGACTTACTGATACATTGTTTGTAAGCCACTTAATCAGTGCCAGCTAACAAGGGAGTATGCTCAATCCATTGCTATAAAATTTATAATGAACTATACTTCAGTGACCTAATTCACCATTTACATGAATCTCATGTCCATGCAAATGACTGCACTCTAACATATATTCAAGAGAAGAAATGCTCACTTCCCTGAGAACATAAATCACCAACCTGCAGCTCCATCTGCCTTGGGCAAGAGATATCAAGTTACATTTGCTACTGAGAAAACACAAATGATGATGATGGTCTTCAGACAATATGACATTACTACTAGAGATAAATGAAGTGAATAACATAAAAGACTGTGCAAGGCAACTTGCCTTAAGTCTCAATCCACCTTGGTTGAACCTGTAATTTCAGCAGAGCCTTCAACATTAAAGAAATGTCAGTAGCCATACTGTTATGTGTCAATGCTGTCAAGGTCTCCCACTTGGCTATTCTCATTATGGCCCAACTTCAAGAACAGTCATAAAGTTTCTATAACTGCAATTTGTATCAATATTATACACAAACCGTTGAGATAGACATACCATTTATTGGTATAAATCAGAGGAAAGCTATTATATAATAAGATGGGTAACCATCATCATCACTGTTGCAATCAATTAGCCTCATTCATTTTTATGACTAGATACCATTTGGAAAATGTTTTCATAACAAACAGATTTTCAAGAAATCAAATTAACTCACTAAATAAAAGGTGACTCAAAGATGGCTTTAATTTCACCCTGTCCCCTACAAGTACATCATTCTGCTTTACACTAAATTAATATACACCTATAAATTAACTCTACAATAAAGATATAAAAACCAGACATTAAAGTGAGCTAAAAAAGAAAGTTAACTGCTACTGGCTTTTAAAACGAATACATGAACATGTTTATCTATAGAATCCTTAAGTGTAAACAAAAAGAGGAGAGAGAGAAGGGGATTGAGAGGACAGTACTTAGAAAAACGTGCATTAGAGAAAAACTAGTTGCTGTCTACTGCTACTTGTTTTGTCTGTATGACTGAAATATAGACAGAAAAGAAGACACTCCCTACTCTTCAGTCTCTCTGGCCACAATGCTGGCATGATGGGTAAAAGGTGGGTGCCATGTACTATCATGCTGTAAGAGACACATGCATGGAGGATTTATAGGAAAGGAAGATGGAAAGCATGGATTTAATACAATTACCTGCACTACTACAACTACTACTACAAGTGCTGAGAAAACTTAATTTGTCTCTGCTACTTCTACACCTCTTACATGGATGTGTGAATTCAGGATAAACAAGTAGAAGTCTCTCTCTCTACCCTCCATTCCCACCGGCTCAGAGAGAGGGGAAAAAGTTGTGAGCCAGACAAGGATAGCTGCCTGATATTCCTATGAGGATATGTTGACCAACTGGCCTCACCTCTCACTCACCTCTACCTAGTGTGCCTAGCACAGAGAAAATGGCTCTCTTGATGGAAGAAAACATAGTTCCAATCACAGACTAGAGTGCTCTTGTTAATCACTAGTATAAGTTTTGAGATACATATCTCGTAAGAAATGATCGATGATGTTATTACAGTTTGTTACTGTGTGATTGTGAATATGGTTTCAGAAAAAGTTGTAGTGCAGCCGCTCTCTTGCAGCAGCCAATCTCTTGTTTAGCCTCCCCACAACTGGTGCCTTGACCAGGTGTGGTACCACAGTCTAAATTGCAAGGAAAAGAAGAAAGATTAAGTTGATTTTAGCAGTGCAGGAACCCATTCAGCTCACAAGTACCTGGTGCACTATTATGAACAAAAATTTTACACAAAAAAAAAAATCGCTGCATTATTTAAGGATGAACATATGCCTTTTTTGTATACCAGTAATAAAAAATTGATCTAATTAAAAAATAAATGCATTATGAGACTGGTTAGGATATATGTTTAAAACGTTTGTAGAAGATTGTCTTCAAAACTTCAATGTATTCTTAACATTCAATAACAAAATGTTCAATTGTTATACGACAGTGCACTTTTCACAAAAGGGTTGATTTCTGTTTCATCAAAATATCTACTATTTCTTATTTCATGACTGGAGAATACCCAAGGGCTGTTGAAAAGTTTTTTTATTTCTCATTGTGGTTTTTTCTATGTTTATCCAGCCATCTCCCTTTATTTGATAATTAAACTAGTATCAGACCAAAGTAAAAATTTTATCAATATAAGTTCAAAAGTTTTTTTGCAACTAAATCTGCTTCCTAAAATTTAAATGATTTCACTAATATAAAGTGAGAAAACAGTAGATGAATTGTCTCTTCTCTTACTAATATGGAGTATCACTTAAGATTTGTGTGTTGCAAACAAGCCACAAAAAAAATAAAAATGCTTATGCAAACATCCTAAAACAAATATGATAATGTATCAAGCTCTTTGTATCTTTTTAGTTTTGATGTGTCGGTACTCTACAAAAGTTTAGTACAGTATTTACTAGGCACTACCATAGCCATTGGTATATAGCATTCCCACAATGCACTGCAGGGGCCGATTTTCTGTATGCTGCACACACCAACCATACAGACCCATTCTCTCATATGTAGGCCTACCAGGTTTCTTGCACTAAATTTAAAGCCACTAGAATTTAGCCATAGATCTACATCAGGGACCCTGGCATCAATGATGTAGTTCTATGTAATGACCACTGAAAGGGTTAATGATATTCATTCTCTGGCATTATCAAAAAACCTAACAGAGTTATTTGCTGACTCGAGAATTTTTTGACACCCACTGAATGCAATTAGCAGACCATATCATAAAGAAACCAATGCTGCTTGTATATATCTTACAAACTACACATGGTAATCATCTTACCCCAAAGTGCAGGATCATCAATGCAGGAGTAATGGTTTGATACAGTAACAAGAGGTACACCTTCTGGTCTATTGCCAACCAACTCCTGTAGCCGTTCCACATTATGGCCACTGACACTATTACACCACTCTGAAAATATACTTTAACTCAAAATTTGATTTTTACCTAAAGAAAATGTAGTTTCTGTCTAGGTTTTCTACTGTTAATTCTAATATTAAAGGCTTACCTGTAAATTAATTTTCATGTACACTGCACAAGTAAACAAGAGCAAATTTACATAACTAATTGTCAGTAATGGTGTGGAAAATACTTTATATATTTTCCAGAAATACAGTAGTTATATGTAAACAGATGGGCATACTGTATTTAATAAAATTTATGTTATCGAAAACAGGAAGCTGCGCCTGCGCAGAAGGACTTGCCATTGCTGTTTGAACTGGTCAACTGTTAGTGAATATTGGGAAGAATTTTTCGTGCTCTAGAGGTTAAAATTGGGCTGACACCTCTCAAATAGGAGACGAAATTGTCAGATGTGCATTCCTGCATAACTTGAGTATCAGTCGACAGGACAGGACAACTCCAGGAACCTCAGATAAGCTGTCTAATTTATGTTTAAATTCTGGCCAGTAAATTTTTCATATTATTATTATTATAATCAAAAAGAAGCGCTAAGCCACAAGGGCTATACAGCAAATTTTTCATAAATGTAGACAAAAGGGGGGGTCTTGTACATGACACATTAATCTCCAGTCAAACTGGTGGGTGATATTAAGATATTTTCCTTCTGTTATATAAATGTGTATATATATAATTCTTTATTAATTTAATATAGTCCACAAATTTATATATTTACCAGAATTCCTGGTGTATGTATATTTCATTTATAATTAATAGGTCCAGAGCAACTTGTGGATATGACAGTGGTAAGTATCGAAGGGGTACATTTTTTGCAACCTAGGTATCCCAAATTCCTACTTGTCTAACTGATAAATAATAATTATCTTTGTTCATTTACTGTTATGTACATAATGATACATTCAGATAAATGTAATTTTCCGCAAATGGTTAAGTTAACAATACACATTTATATTTTTAAGGTATAGATACTTCAACACTTTCCTATAAGTTAAGATACTTGTCAGTACCTTTATAACAGTGTTCCTCAGTAAACTTACCACACGACCCACCAGTCATTTAAGGTTTACCTTGCTCATGGACCCCACTGGAGACTGTAACTTACACAAACAGTGCTCTATAATAACCAAGCTCTTTAAATATTATGGTATACCTGGAGTATACCTGGAGAGGGTTTCAGGGGCCAATACCCCTGCAGCTCGGTCTGAGACCAGGCCTAGTGGTGGATCAGGGTTTGATCAACCAGGCTGTTACTGCTGGCCGCACATAAACTGGCATATGAACCACAACCCGGCTGGTCAGGTAATGACTTTAGGTGCCTGCCCAGTGCCTTCTTAAAGACAGCCAGGGTTCTATTGGTAATTCCCCTTATGTATACTGGGAGGCAACTGAACAGTCTTGGGCCCCTGGCACTTATTATGTTGTCTCTCAGTGTACTTGTGGCACCCCTGCTTTTCATAAGGGCAATGTTGCATCTCCCGCTGAATATTTAACTTGGCAACTGATCAGACAGCACCAGGAATAACTGTTCATTCAGGTTGATTGCATTATAGTTACTCAGGTTATATGTCCTAACATTCAGCCTTTAAGAGACACCACCATGCAAAATTTACAGGATATAGGTGGCTCAGTAGGCGATGCTCTCGCCTCACACACTGAGTGTCCATGGTAGAAACACTGAGCATGTTTCCTTACACCTGCTGTCCCCATTCACTTAGTACTAAGCAGGTACCTGGGTGTTAGTCGACGTGTGGATTGCATCCTGGGGGACAAGATTCAAAGACCACAATGGAAATCAGACAGACAGTCCTAAATGATGCACTGACTTTCTTGGGTTATCGTGGGTGGCTAACCTTCAAGGTTAAAAATCCAAATGAATCTTTATCTTTTCATAAAGCAGAACACTTTGTGTTAATAACCCAATTATGACTAATTACTTTTGGTAATAAGATGTCAAATTTTGGAGTTTATATTTCTTACTCTACTGCATACAACTAAATAAGGTACATAATTGAAAAAAAATCAGTGGTGATTTGGTATAAACTTTTTGAGCTTTTATTCCTTATTAATGTGGCATGTTCAACTATATGAAATAATTGTAAAATATGAAACAACTAATAATTTTCTAGTGATGTAGCAATGCTCAGTGAGGTGTGACAAAGACCCATAGTGACCTGTGTGATCCTGATTTTTGAGCTACCACTCACATGACAAGCATGGAGTCACTTCATCTGACTTTGTTGGGTTATCCTAGGTAATTTACACTAAGTATGATAATTATACTTATATGTCATTGTGACTAATAAACTTGCACAATACACTACCCACTTAGGCAACACAACTGATACCACAGCTTACGTACTCAGAAGAATCTTGCTGAAAGTTCCAACCAAAGGAATTATAATGTTACTCTTCACCCTGAATGTGAGAGGTGGGTCCTTCATGTCCGGGAAGGGCCATCCATACTTAAGTTTGAGGTCAGCCTTCTGAGGCACCCCCACACACACTCTCTCTGCCTCAGCCATTGTTGTTATGGCTAGAGTTAAAGGCAACTACACCTTAAGTCGTACTCTGCTCTAGTCATGTCCAAGCAATGTCAATGTCAAAGTCAATGTCAAAGACATGTAGAGAGATTTTATTCATTTTACGTGGCAGTGGTATGTCCGTAGAGGTTATACAGCGACTTGGGGAAGGTTCAAACCAATTAAAGGAAGGGTAGGTCTGATTCTTAATATAAGTGCCCTTCACCGGCGTCAAGGCATCTGCCTGTAAGTCACATAGACACAACAAACCTTCATTAAAACTGTTTCACTCAGTGAATGCTTCATCAAGTTTATTAAGATTACTTTACAGCGTAAAGTAATCTTAACCAGCGTATACGTGCTGGTTTACTATCTATTAAGTTGCTGCTTAATTTAAGTAGCACAGTACTCAACTATGGAAATAAATTGCAGTATTATACAATACAATACATTCTTTATTTCCTTGCAAGTTTACATTGAGATTCTGTAAGTACAATAATGAGTTGTAGTGCAAAGAGAGCCACTATCATGCCATGGCATTATGGGCAGACTAAATTAATGACTTACAAACTACTTAATATTAGATAAATTAATCATAGTTTGTTTAAGTTGTGCATCTGTTTTTATTTATCGCAGACAGTAAGTTTGCTCAAATTACAATCTGGGGATATTACATTGGGACAAGTTGAAAGTATTTTGTACGTTGTGTATATCAATAATAAATATTTAAATTATATTATAAGACATTCATCATGAAGTTATAAATAAAGACAATAGATCAGGTCAGCAAACAAAGGGAGACAGCAGAGGGCAGCTAGGGAATAACTCCCTTAGGGTCTATTATACTAATAGCAGGAGTCTGAGAAATAAGATAGATGAGGTAAGATTAATTGCAAGTGCAGGAATCATTGATATTTGTGGAAAATTTTCTAGGGTGATTACCTTTATGTACCTCAGCATTACATGCATACAAGTAAACTCATTGGGAGACAACCATATTGTTTACCGTAGTCACCCCGTGTGGACATGTGAGAAAACTTAACCACCCTGGTCACGGCAGGTGGTTCCTTCGACCTCACAATCTTATCCATATCTATCCGAGACCAGTATGGATTGGATAGCACCCACAAGTACGGTGCTACTAATTAATTGTGGACTGTATAGATTATATTAGTGTAACTGAATGAAGGGGGGGGGGTAGGTTACACATGGATATATCCATCAAGGAAAAACACTTGTACATAATCTCTCCACTTACCAGATATTCTCTGGTGGTCACTTGATGTAGCTGGATCACTCATAACCTATCCAATTACAACATACCTAACTGGCCAGTATCAGTCTGCTATAACTAGAAGGGTTACTTAACTGTGGGTGATTGATTCTCCTTATTTCCTCTATTCACCATCTCATTTCGATGTCCTGCTACACCGACACGGTTCTTATTCCAGCAGGACGAGGTATCCGTCGGTTTGTCCCGGTTTAGAAGTCGTGACTCTATAAAGCCTTCACTATCCTCGGGACAGGAACAACGAGATAAACATGTGCACACACACTCTGGGAATGGCAGTTCATATCGCTTCAACGATTCCTTAACTTAGTGTTATTATCACTGATTATATTACGATTTACAAGACGGTTTAATGTCTCATAATTATTATACACACTGGAGGCCACTCCATTAAGATTTGAGACCGATGAGTGATGATTAAATCACGGGTAATTTTCCCCGGGACACAGTCCATGGCGACGCGCCAGTCACCCCCGGTCCTACCATTATGGTGCCGTCAATCACGTTCCCTCACTCTTCATCAGGAACAGTCACGACACTTCCTATTATGAAATGAGGCCTATATTAATCCTTAGGCCGCCATGAACGCCAATTTCCTGGTTCCATGCTTTCCCAGCCTCCTCACTACATTCAAAACACTCCCGCCTCACCCATGCCCCGAGTCGACCTCTACCCCCGCACATCCGCACATGCGCAAAGTGAACTCTTGGTTCTGTCCTATTGTCAAATACATTTTTCACTCATATCGACACATTAAACACCTATTAGGCGCTATAGCTTCAGAAAATTGAAATATTTTCCACAATATCATTGCTATAACAGAGACCTGGCTCAATCTGAAAGATAGAGAGATGCCTTCTGAATGTCACATACAAGGCTATATATAATTATTCCACACTGACAGGGTCAACAGGAAGGGTGGTGGAGTAGCGATGTACGTCAGAAAAAATATAAATTGTTGTGTTAGACAAGATACAAAATTAGAAGCATCAGCCACTGAATCTGTTCGGTTACAGCTTCTCAAGGGCCGTGAAAAACTAACTTTGGGTGTGATTTACAGGGCCCCAAATCTTGATAGGGAGTGCGGAAAACTTCTATGGGATGAAATTCATAAGGCCTCTACATACGAAAATGTTGTGATAATGGGAGATTTCAACTATAAACAGAATGACTCGAGCAGTTTGACAGGAAATTTAGAGTCAAATGACTTTCTTGATACGATTCAGGATTGTTTTTTAAAACAGCTTGTGACAGAGCCAACTAGAGGAAATAACCTGCTTGACTTGGTTCTTGCCAGCAGGGAAACGCTAATTAATAATCTTGAGGTTAATGATGAGCTTGGGGAAAGTGATCACAGATCACTCAGTTTTACTATATCATTGAATTCCCCTAATAATGGCAATCAAGTCTCTGTCCCTGACTTCCGCTTGGCTAATTTCATAGGACTGAAAAATTGCTTGGGTGGGCTGAACTGGAATGACCTGACTATGGGTCAGGGCATAGTTCTAGCTGCTCAGACAACTTATGTTCCAAATAGGGAAATCAGATCAAGTAAAAATGATCCTAAATGGATGAACAATAGATTAAAACATCTCATTGGTCAAAAGAGAGGCATATATAGGCAAATCAAAAGAGGAGAGGTGCAATTAAGAAATCAATATATTCCTGGAGTTTACCTGGAGAGAGTTCCGGGGGTCAACGCCCCCGCGGCCCGGTCTGTGACCAGGCCTCCTGGTGGATCAGAGCCTGATCAACCAGGCTGTTACTGCTGGCTGCACGCAAACCAACATACGAGCCACAGCCCGGCTGATCAGGAACCGACTTTAGGTGCTTGTCCAGTGCCAGCTTGAAGACTGCCAGGGGTCTGTTGGTAATCCCCCTTATGTATGCTGGGAGGCAGTTGAACAGTCTCGGGCCCCTGACACTTATTGTATGGTCTCTTAACGTGCTAGTGACACCCCTGCTTTTCATTGGGGGGATGTTGCATCGTCTGCCAAGTCTTTTGCTTTCGTAGTGAGTGATTTTCGTGTGCAAGTTCGGTACTAGTCCCTCTAGGATTTTCCAGGTGTATATAATCATGTATCTCTCCCGCCTGCGTTCCAGGGAATACAGGTTCAGGAACCTCAAGCGCTCCCAGTAATTGAGGTGTTTTATCTTCGTTATGTGCGCCTTGAAGGCTCTCTGTACAATTTCTAGGTCAGCAATTTCACCTGCCTTGAAAGGTGCTGTTAGTGTGCAGCAATATTCCAGCCTAGATAGAACAAGTGACCTGAAGAGTGTCATCATGGGCTTGGCATCCCTAGTTTTGAAGGTTCTCATTATCCATCCTGTCATTTTTCTAGCAGATGCGATTGATATGATGTTATGGTCCTTGAAGGTGAGATCCTCCGACATGATCACTCCCAGGTCTTTGACGTTGGTGTTTCGCTCTATTTTGTGGCCAGAATTTGTTTTGTACTCTGATGAAGATTTAATTTCTTCGTGTTTACCATATCTGAGTAATTGAAATTTCTCATCGTTGAACTTCATATTGTTTTCTGCAGCCCACTGAAAGATTTGGTTGATGTCCGCCTGGAGCCTTGCAGTGTCTGCAATGGAAGACACTGTCATGCAGATTCGGGTGTCATCTGCAAAGGAAGACACGGTGCTGTGGCTGATATCCTTGTCTATGTCAGATATGAGGATGAGGAACAAGATGGGAGCGAGTACTGTGCCTTGTGGAACAGAGCTTTTCACCGTAGCTGCCTCGAACTTTACTCTGTTGACTACTACTCTCTGTGTTCTGTTAGTGAGGAAATTATAGATCCATCGACCGACTTTTCCTGTTATTCCTTTAGCACGCATTTTGTGCGCTATTACGCCATGGTCACACTTGTCGAAGGCTTTTGCAAAGTCTGTATATATTACATCTGCATTCTTTTTGTCTTCTAGTGCATCTAGGACCTTGTCGTAGTGATCCAATAGTTGAGACAGACAGGAGCGACCTGTTCTAAACCCATGTTGCCCTGGGTTGTGTAGCTGATGGGTTTCTAGGTGGGTGGTGATCTTGCTTCTTAGGACCCTGTCAAAGATTTTTATGATATGGGATGTTAGTGCTATCGGTCTGTAGTTCTTTGCTGTTGCTTTACTGCCCCCTTTGTGGAGTGGGGCTATGTCTGTTGTTTTTAGTAACTGTGGGACGACTCCCGTGTCCATGCTCCCTCTCCATAGGATGGTAAAGGCTCGTGATAGGGGCTTCTTGCAGTTCTTGATGAACACGGAGTTCCATGAGTCTGGCCCTGGGGCAGAGTGCATGGGCATGTCATTTATCGCCTGTTCGAAGTCATTTGGCGTCAGGATAACATCAGATAGGTTTGTGTTAACCAAATTCTGTGGATCTCTCATAAAAAATTCATTTTGATCTTCGACTCTCAGTCTGGTTAGCGGCTTGCTAAAAACTGAGTCATATTGGGACTTGAGTAGCTCACTCATTTCCTTGCTGTCATCTGTGTAGGACCCATCTTGTTTAAGTAGGGGCCCAATACTGGACGTTGTTCTCGACTTTGATTTGGCAAAGGAGAAGAAATACTTTGAGTTTCTTTCGATTTCATTTATGGTTTTTAGTTCTTCCCGCGATTCCTGACTCCTATAAGATTCCTTTAGCTTAAGTTCGATGTTTGCTATTTCTCTGACCAGTGTCTCCCTACGCATTTCAGATATATTAACCTCTTTTAGCCGCTGTTATTCTTTTCCGTCGCCTGTAAAGGGAGCGCCTGTCTCTTTCTATTTTACATCTACTCCTCCTTTTTCTTAGAGGAATAAGCCTTGTGCATACATCGAGTGCCACCAAGTTAATCTGTTCTAGGCATAAGTTGGGGTCTGTGTTGCTTAGTATATCTTCCCAGCTTATATCAGTTAGGACTTGGTTTACTTGGTCCCACTTTATGTTTTTGTTATTGAAGTTGAATTTGGTGAATGCTCCCTCGTGACTAATCTCATTATGTCGGTCTGGGGCTCCGCACATACATGTCTGAACCTCAATTATGTTGTGATCTGAGTATATTGTTTTTGATATGGTGACATTTCTCATCAGATCATCATTGTTAGTGAAGATGAGGTCTAGTGTATTCTCCAGTCTAGTAGGCTCTATTATTTGCTGGTTTAAATTGAATTTTGTGCAGAGATTTAAAAGCTCGTGTGAGTGTGAGTTTTCATCAGAGCTGCCTCCTGGTGTTATTACTGCAACAATATTATTTGCTATATTCCTCCCTTTTAGGTGCCTTAAGTTGAAATCCCCCAGGAGCAAGATGTTGGGTGCAGGAGCTGGAAGATTTTCCAGACAGTGGTCAATTTTTAACAGCTGTTCCTGGAATTGCTGGGATGTTGCATCCGGAGGCTTGTAGACTACCACAATGACTAGGTTTTGGTTCTCGATCTTTACTGCTAAAACTTCCACTACATCATTTGAGGCATTAAGCAGTTCTGTGCAAACAAGTGACTCTGCAATGTACAGGCCAACCCCCCCCCCCCTTTTGCCTGTTCACTCTGTCACATCTGTATAGGTTGTAACCTGGGATCCATATTTCGTTGTCCAAGTGATCCTTTATGTGGGTCTCAGTGAAAGCCGCGAACATTGCCTTTGCCTCTGCAAGCAGTCCACGGATGAAAGGTATTTTGTTGTTTGTTGCTGGCTTTAGACCCTGTATATTTGCAAAGAAGAATGTCATCGGACTGGTGGTATTGTTGGTACTGGGGGGGGGGGGATTTTTTTCCGGCATTAGTGTCTGTATCTGTTGGTTTGGAGTGGAGGCCATCGACTGTGGTTCCACTCCAGGAATGACTGGATTTGGTGTACGATTTCTGCCATTTCCTGCCAGTTTTTTTTTTCCTTCTTGGCTCTAAAAAACCTCTCCCTCTTGAGTGGCTGTGGCTACCCAGGTTTTCCCATGGCCTGGATGTTTTGTATCTTTTTGTCCCCTTTAGATGGTGTGCCTGGCAATTTAAGTTATAGCAGTCTTTCCTGTACTGAAGAGGTACACATTTCAGGGTGAAAAAGCTTACAGGAAGAGAGTTTGCATTTTCCTGTTGTCATATGGGCACGGCATTTTCTAGGGTGGTCATAGTTGCACGTCCCATCTGTTTTTCCAGATTTCCCATGTCTGCAGATATCAAGTGCATAGTATGTGCACAGGCTTGGTTTCCGTTTGCCTTGGGTTTCTGTGACTGTATTCCCTGTTGGTGCATGTTTACCTGTCTTATTCCTATCCTCCCTAGCACCAACAATGGAGCTCCCACCAGTTGTTTTTGGTAATATATCCTCACTATTGCTAGTGGAGTCCTCTTGTTTGCTATTTCCTGTGGTATTTTTAGTTTGTAATATTGGTTTTATCTTATCTTTGACTACACTTGTTTCCCCACTATGGCTCCTGTCCCCTATGAGGTCATTTATATGCATTCCTTCCTGCGTATAATTCCCGACTACCTGGACAAAATCTCCAGCTTCACCATTACTGTCTCCCAGGACAGCACCTCCAGCTTCACCATTACTGTCTCCCAGGACAGCACCTCCAGCTTCACCATTACTGTCTCCCAGAAGATTATAAGATTAAAGTTGCAAGAGAATTGAAGACTAACCCAAAAGGATTCTTTCAGGTATACAGAAGTAAGATCAGGGACAAGATAGGCCCACTCAAAAGTTACTCGGGTCAGCTCACCAACAGTGATAAGGAAATATGTAGAATTTTTAACACCTACTTCCTCTCAGGATGGTATAACCTATGATATTCTCAGAAATCTAAGGCACGTGCCTGATAACCCTTTGTTGGCACTGTATAATCTCAGTTACATTGAGGGCGTTCTTCCTACTTCCTGGACCAATAGTCTCATTGTGCCTATCCCTAAGCCCCAACAGCCTGATACATTTAGGCCGATCTCCTTAACTAGTTGTCTTTGTAAAACTTTTGAAAGAATGATGCTTAACAGACTGTACTACAGAATCAGACACCAACTTTCCCCCTACCTCTATGGGTTCATGAAAGGTAAAAGTGTGCAGAACTGTATTTCCACCTTTCTCACTGCACACACCTCTACTAGTTTTACCACTTTTCTTGATCTAAAATCTGCATTTGATATTGCGAACAGAACCGTTATACTACATGAACTAGCCAAAATGAATATTGGTGGTAGCTTACTCTGCTGGATAATAGGATACCTGTCAAACAGAGTATCCTCTGTCCTTTACCAAGGCTTCAGAAGTGATTCTAAAGAAATGTCCTTAGGTACACCGCAGGGAGGAGTTCTTAGTCCCATGCTATTTAATATTCTGATTAATGCTCTCCTAAATGCTCTACCTGCCTCACCTAAACATATAGCTATAAGCTATGCTGATGATATCATGATCCATACAACAGGGCATAAGAAGATGAATACCATTCTTAATGAAGTTCAAGCAATTTGTAATCGACTAGGCCTCATAATATCTTCCTCTAAAACTAAGATATTAACAAGCAAACGACATCCCCCACCCATCTATTTGCAGGGTGAAATCATTAGCTACGTTAAAACTTACAGATATCTTGGTGTAGATGTACCCTTTAACAAATCCACTATACCACAACTAAACAAGAAATGTAAAGCTAGGCTAAATGCTCTCAAAGCTGTTGCTGGCTACAATCCCAACTATGGTGCAAATGTGAGAATCGTGAGAATGATGTACATAGCCTATGTTAGGTCCTTAATTGATTATGCTGCTCCCATGTTGATATTAGCTAGAGAAAGTTCTCTCCGACCCTTGGAGTTAATGCAAAATGAAGCTCTCAGGATTATTCTTGGCTGTCCCAGATCTACAAAAGTTCTTAACATGAGGAAGGAGCTTGGTATTTCTAGTATCAGTGATAGGATTGTTGAAATTAACACTGTACTCGGTATTAGAATGTTGAGAAACGAACCAGACACTGTCACAGTGAATCTTACCAAGTGTCTAGAGGTAAATACACACAGATCTAAATGGATTGTGAAAACGTGCAATTGCATTAAGTTTTATAACCTGCATGAACTGTATCACTGTAGGCAACAAGAGCATTTCACCCCTCCATGGAAGATGTGTTCATTTAATATCACATACCTACAAGTCCCTCCCAAGAAGCTCATTGCTAGTAATCCCTTCCTTAAATCTCTTGTTAGAGCAACTGCTCAAGAAGAAATTTTTCGCCTAGCTGGTAGTAACAAGTTATCACAAGTTATATACACTGATGGATCTAAACAGGAGTCTTCTGGCAGGGCTGCATCTGCTCTTGTTGCCACTTCCCTAGTTAAGAACGATAATAAATTTGTTGAGTTAGGCATAAGAATTAACAACTGGGCGTCTACACTGCAAACTGAATTGTTTGCAATCCTAATGGCGCTAAAGCTAACCTATGACACTGAGCTTGACTCTATCATCATTACTGATTCTTTGTCATCATTGAAGGCTCTTGACTCATGTAATGACTCCAACAACATGCTCATTGGGGAAGCCAGGTATAGATACTCAAAAATTAGGGACAAAGGAATTAATGTACAATTGCTATGGATCCCATCACACATTGGATTACTCCTTCATGATAAAGTTGATATGTTAGCCAAGAAGAGTATCGAGAAGGAGAATGTAGAATATAACTTTGGTATAACTGTGTCTAGCATTAGGAATAATATTAGGAGAGAAGTAAATAATGAAAATGATTGTTATAGGAATGCAGTTAGAAGCCTGAGTAGATCTATAACCCACTATGATAACATGAACGTAGATAAGTATGTTTATGGAGCAACTTGCAATGTGAACAGACTGACTGATGTTGTAGTGGCCAGGCTTAGGCTTGGTTACAAGTACTTCTGGCAGTTTGGGAGACACACAGATGATGATCAAACTAAATGTAAATTATGTGATCAGGCATATGGTCACTCTCTTGAACACTATGTGCTTAATTGTCCACTTATTGAGGAATACAGAGACAGACAGTATAATAACCTATGTGACATGTCAAGATATCTTATTAATGAAAATAAGATACCAGATATACTAAGCAAATTTCCTAAATTTGCTTGTAACAGATAAGTGAACTATAGATATGTAGATATAAATCCATATGTATTCCTGTTAACCCTTTGGGGCCTAGTTCCTAGGCCTTTTGTGTATCCATATGCTCTCGCGCTACCGTCCACAGGATGGATATGGGGTGCACAATAAACTAGCCACTTCGGTGGCAAAATCTAAAAATCTACTTCCTCTCAGTTTTTACACAAGAAGATAGCGATATTCCAGAAATAATAAATTATGTAGAACAGGACGATAAGAAACTATGCACAATTAGGGTCGCAAGTGACATGGTTCTTAGGCAAATTGATAAATTAAAACCTAACAAATCTCCAGGCCCTGATGAACTGTATGCAAGGGTTCTAAATGAATGTAAAGAAGAGCTTAGCACACCTCTGGCTAATCTTTTCAATATATTGCTACAGACTGGCATGGTGCCAGATAAGTGGAAAATGGCAAATGTGATACCTATTTTCAAAGCAGGTGACAGGTCCTTAGCTTCGAACTATAGACCAATAAGCCTAACCTCCATAGTGGGAAAATTTATGGAATCAATAATTGCCGAGGCAGTTCGTAGCCACCTTGAAAAGCACAAATTAATCAACGAATCTCAGCATGGTTTTACAAAGGGGTGTTCCTGCCTTACGAACTTATTAACTTTTTTCACTAAGGTATTTGAGGAGGTAGATCATGGTAATGAATATGATATTGTGTATATGGACTTCAGTAAGGCTTTTGACAGGGTTACACATCAGAGACTATTGAGGAAAATTAAGGCACATGGAATAGGAGGAGAAATTTTTTTCCTGAATAGAGGCATGGTTGACAAATAGGCAGCAGAGGGTTTGTATAAATGGGGAGAAATCAGAGTGGGGAAGCGTCACAAGCGGTGTTCCACAGGGGTCAGTGTTGGGCCCTCTGTTGTTCACAATCTACAATACCTGTCGGTATTTTATACCATTTTAATGTACAATCTACATAAACGACATAGATGAGGGCATAAAGAGCGACATATTCAAATTCAAATTCAAATTCAAAGTTTATTCTCTATAAGGATTACAATGCTGAGTTTACAGAAATTTGGTTATTGTTTGGTTTACATGTAGTAAAATTGTGATTACAGAGTGTACCACTAGAACGCTTAGCATGGCTAGGCATTTTGGGCATTCTTAGTTTTATTCTTAATTGTAAAATATTACAAATTATGAGGTAAGTTAGTATTATGGCTAAGTGACTAAATACTAGTTTGTGAGTTTAGCAATGTGAATGCTTTTGTTTTGGCACAGTATATAGTTTCAGTATTGGAGTATCACAGGATTCATTATTTTAAGACTGAGATTAATATTTCTGTTTATGGTCAAATGAGTGAGCGAGTGTAAGTGTGAACCACCAGGTGGTATTCGTGTAGTTAGTTGACGGGGTGTATCAGGGAGATAAGATGTTTTCTAATGGTAGTTTTGAAGGTGATGAATGTGTCTGCAGTTCTAGAGTTCTCACGTAGGGTATTCCAGATTTTAGGGCCTTTGACATACATTGAATTTTTGTAAAGGTTTAGTCGGACACGGGGAATGTCATAGAGATGTTTGTTTCTGGTGTTATGCCTGTGGGTTCTGTCACAACTATCAAGAAAGCATTTTAGGTCAAGGTTGATATTAGAGTTTAAGGCCCTGTAGATATAGATTGCACAGTAGTAAGTGTGGATGTACTGAACTGGGAGTAAGTTTAGATCTTTGAAGAGTGGGGGGGTGTGCTGCCAGGGATGGGATTTAGTGATTATTCTTACTGCAGCTTTTTGTTGGGTTATTATTGGCTTTAGGTGTGTTGCTGCAGTTGATCCCCAAGCACAAATAGCATAGGTGAGGTATGGATAAATAAGTGAGTGGTATAGTGTGAAAAGGGCATTTTGCGGCACGTAGTATCGTATCTTGGAGAGGATCCCAACCGTTTTGGATACTTTTTTGGCTATATGCTGGATATGGGTGCTGAAATTCAGGTTGTTGTCAAGGTATAAGCCTAGGAATTTTCCCCCATTATTTCTGGTAATTAGAGTGTTGTCAATCTTAATGTTAATTTGTGCATCTCCTGCTCTGCTACCAAACATAATATAGTAAGTTTTGTCAGTGTTAAGCGTAAGTTTATTGGCTGTCATCCAAGTCGATATTTTAATCAGCTCCTCATTCACAATGGTGTTGAGGGTGGCAAGATTAGGGTGAGAGATGACATAATTCGTGTCATCAGCAAAGAGAATGGGTTTCAGGTGTTGGGATACGTTTGGAAGGTCATTGATGTATATGAGGAAGAGCAGGGGACCAAGGACACTTCCCTGCGGAACTCCAGTATCAAGTGGCCGTGTTGCTGATGCTGTGTCTTTAATGGTGACGTACTGATACCTATTAGTAATGTAAGATTTGAAATAAGCAAGCGCATGGCCTCTTATACCGTAGTGGTCAAGTTTGTGGAGTAGGATTTGGTGGTTTACTGTGTCAAAAGCTTTTCTTAGGTCAATAAAAATTCCTAGTGGATATTCCTTATTTTCCAATGCTGTGTAAAGCAGATCTAGCATTTTTATGATTGCATCATTAGTGCTTTTATTTTTCCTGAATCCAAACTGGCAGGGGAGTATGTTTTGAGCCGTTATAAATGAATACAGTCTCCTGCGCACGAGTTTCTCAAAGATTTTGGATAGCAATGGTAAGTTAGATATTGGCCTATAGTTGTTTAATATTAAGTCTGTAGGGTCACCACCTTTATGTATTGGTGTAACCCTTGCCATCTTGAGTAGTTTCGGGAAGGTGCTAGTCTCTATTGACTTGTTAAAAAGTAATGAAATAGCATGCGAAAGGACATGGGCCGCTCGCTTGTACAGTAATGGTGGGACATGAGACAGATTCCCCGAGTTATTTTTAAGTGACTTTACGATCTCAATGACTTCCGTGGGCTCAGTTGGTGCAAGATAGAAGGAATTAGGGAAATTTCCATCTAGGTAGTCCCCGGCATGGGCATTGGTATGTGGGATTTTACTGGCGAGATTAGATCCTATGTTTGAGAAGAAGTCGTTTATCTTGTTAGCTGTGTCAGTGGGATGTAGTGGTGTTTCATTAGGTTTAGTTAGGACAATATTCTTGGTTTTTCTCAGTTTGTGGGTCCCTAGTTTGCCGATGACACCAAAATAGGCCGTCGAATTCATTCTGACGAGGACATTAGAGCACTCCAGGAAGATTTGAATAGACTGATACAGTGGTCGGAGAAGTGGCAGATGCAGTTTAATATAGACAAATGCAAAGTTCTAAATGTTGGACAGGAAAATAACAATGCCACATATAAACTAAATAATGTAGATCTTAATATTACGGATTGCGAAAAGGATTTAGGAGTTCTGGTTAGCAGTAATCTGAAACCAAGACTTAGTTAGTTTAGTTTAATATGTTTATTATGCACCCCATACCCATCCTGTGGGCGGTAGTCAAAAGATTACAGAGGTACATAATTGATCCAGGGACTGGACTCCAAAGTTTTGATAGCTGAGCAAGTTACAGAGGTAATGAACTCACAATTTACAAAGGTAATGAACTCACAATTTACAAAGGCAATGAACTCACAATTTACAAAGGTAATGAACTCACAATTTACAAAGGTAATGAACTCCAGGTAGGTCTGGTCACAATCATGACAAGTTACAAAGGTATTTACAGATTACAGAGGTACGTAATGGGTCCAGGGACTGGGCCCCCAAAGTTTTGATAGCTGAACTAGGTACAAAGGTAATGAGCTCACAAGTTACAAAGGTAATGAATTCTGTAGAATGGTTACTTACGTTTATACATGGCTACAATCATGAACAAATTATAGTATAATGAGCAATTCACACTTCCACACCTGGTCACAACTGTAATGAGTTATTGGTGCAAATATTGATTGTTGAGTCACACACACACCACACACACACACACACCACACACACACACACACACACACACACACACACACACACACACACACACACACACACACACACAAACACACACACACGCACATACACACGGGGCCAGGAGCTGGGATTCGACCCTTGCAGCCACAATTAGGTGAGTACACACACACACACACACACACACACACACACACACACACACACACACACACACACACACACACAAACACACATACACACACACACACACACACACATACACACACCCACATACACACACCCACATACACACATACACACACACACACACACACACACACACACACACACACACACACACACACACACACACACACACACACACACATTGACAACCAGCACGGTTTCAGGGAAGGAAAATCCTGTGTCACAAACCTACTAGAGTTTTATGACAAGGTGACAGAAGTAAGACAAGAGAGAGAGGGGTGGATCGACTGCGTATTTTTGGACTGCAAGAAGGCTTTCGACACAGTTCCTCACAAGAGGTTACTGCAAAAGCTAGAGGACCAGGCACACATAACAGGAAAGGCACTGCAATGGATCAGAGAATATCTGACAGGGAGGAAACAACGAGTCATGGTACGCGACGAGGTGTCAGAGTGGGCGCCTGTGACAAGCGGGGTTCCACAGGGGTCAGTCCTAGGACCTGTGCTGTTCTTGGTATACGTGAACGACATAACGGAAGGGATAGACTCAGAAGTGTCCTTGTTTGCAGACGATGTGAAGTTAATGAGAAGAATCGAATCGGACGAGGATCAGGCAGGACTACAAAGAGATCTGGACAGGCTACAAGCCTGGTCCAGCAACTGGCTCCTAGAATTTAACCCTGCCAAATGCAAAGTCATGAAGATTGGGGAAGGGCAAAGAAGACCGCAGACACAATATAGTTTAGATGGCCAAAGACTGCAAACCTCACTAAAGGAAAAAGATCTGGGGGTGAGTATAACACCGAGCATATCTCCTGAGGCGCACATCAATCAGATAACTGCTGCAGCATACGGGCGCCTGGCAAACCTACGGATAGCGTTCCGATACCTCAGTAAGGATTCGTTTAAGACTCTGTACACCATCTACGTCAGGCCCATACTGGAGTATGCAGCACCAGTTTGGAATCCACACCTAGTCAAGCACGTCAAGAAATTAGAGAAAGTGCAAAGGTTTGCAACAAGACTAGTCCCAGAGCTACGGGGATTGTCCTATGAAGAAAGGTTGAGGGAAATCGGCCTGACGACACTGGAGGCCAGGAGGGTCAGGGGAGACATGATAACGACATATAAAATACTGCGCGGAATAGACGAGGTGGACAAAGACGGGATGTTCCAGAGATGGGACACAGACACAAGAGGTCACAATTGGAAGTTGAAGACTCAGATGAATCAAAGGGATGTTAGGAAGTATTTCTTCAGTCATAGAGTAGTCAGGCCATGGAATAGCCTAGAAAGTTATGTGGTGGAGGCAGGAACCATACATAGTTTTAAGGCGAGGTATGATAGAGCTCATGGGGCAGGGAGAGAGAGGACCTAGTAGCAATCAGCGAAGAGGCGGGGCCAGGAGCTGTGACTCGACCCCTGCAACCACAAATAGGTGAGTACAAATAGGTGAGTACACACACACACACACACACACACCTGGTCCAGCAAATGGCTTCTCGAATTTAATCCTGCCAAATGCAAAGTCATGAAGATAGGGGAAGGGCACAGAAGACCACAGACAGAGTATAGGCTAGGTGGCCAAAGACTGCAAACCTCACTCAAGGAGAAAGATCTTGGGGTGAGTATAACACCGAGCATGTCTCCAGAAGCACATATCAATCAGATAACTGCTGCAGCATATGGGCGCCTGGCAAACCTGAGAACAGCATTCCGATACCTTAGTAAGGAATCATTCAAGACACTGTACACCGTGTATGTCAGGCCCATACTGGAGTATGCAGCACCTGTTTGGAACCCGCACTTGATAAAGCACGTCAAGAAACTAGAGAAAGTACAAAGGTTTGCAACAAGGTTAGTTCCAGAGCTAAGGGGAATGTCCTATGAAGAAAGATTAAGGGAAATCGGCCTGACGACACTGGAGGACAGGAGGGTCAGGGGAGACATGATAACGACATATAAAATACTGCGTGGAATAGACAAGGTGGACAAGGACAGGATGTTCCAGGGAGGGGACACAGAAACAAGAGGCCACAATTGGAAGTTGAAGACACAAATGAGTCAGAGAGATAGTAGGAAGTATTTCTTCAGTCATAGAGTTGTAAGGCAGTGGAATAGCCTAGAAAATGACGTAGTGGAGGCAGGAACCATACACAGTTTTAAGACGAGGTTTGATAAAGCTCATGGAGCGGGGAGAGAGAGGGCCTAGTAGCAACCGGTGAAGAGGCGGGGCCAGGAGCTAGGACTCGACCCCTGCAACCACAAATAGGTGAGTACAAATAGGTGAGTACACACACACACTGTAAGTGCGGTAAGTCCCAGGAGGTTGGGGTGTCAGGTCACAAGAAGGTGTGGGCAGCCAAGGACCACTGAGACTTACCTTAAACGACAAGCCACCTACCTTTCAGTACATAAACCCACACATAATTCCACACACAATTACACAAAATTACACACTCACACACACACACACACACACACACATATCCAGACACACATACACTCCCCCCTCACCACCGACATCTCACTACTTCCCCTGATCCCTCCCCTCCCTCGATCACCCTCCCCTCCCCCGTTCACCCCAAACCCTCCCCACCCCTCCCCACTCAGCTCCCACATAGCCACAGTTCCTCCACTACTTCCCCCCCCCACACTCTGACACACACACTACTAACCTAACATACAGAACTACATAGGTTTCCCACTCTGAGGCAATCAGGATAAAACAAAAATGGGTTGCCAGAGAGCAACAAGAAAAACCAAGGGACAGGAGGAGGAAAATGCAAAGGAAGATTGGGCAGCAGAGCTCATAAAAAGGGATCATGAATGGGAAAAGAAACTAGAAGAACTTAGCATGAGAATGGAAGAGAGGATAGATATGGAAAGCAGGAAGTGGGAGGTGCATGTCAAAGCAGCAGAAGCTAGGATACAGAGTTTAGAAGAGGAATTGAAAAATCTGAAACAGCCTAAAGAACTAAAGAACATTTTGGGATTGACAACAGAGACTGCTACCTCAGCCACAAATAAGGGGACTGTAGGGAAAGAAGGGGCACAACTGCATGGAGATGCTCTATCAGAGGAGACTGTAGCAAATGAAAGAGCTAAGCTTTATGTGGAGGCCCTAACAGACAACAACAGAGCCCAAGGAAAGACGAGAAGGGAAAATGACAGGCCACTGAGCCCAAGTACATTAGCCAGTGAAACTGATGAAAGGAAAGCTGCAGTGGAGGAAACCAAATTAAATGAGGGGATACACAGGGATATGCAGTGGGAGAATGAAAGGGTGAGGTCAGTCTTCGTGTATGGGCTCCAGGAAGTCGAAGGGGAAACATATGAAGCAAGAAAACAAGGGGGAAAAAAGCAATTGAAAGCATCATGAAAGCAATAGGAGAAGACGATATGACCCAGCTGGAAAATTTTCGGAGAATAGGGGGGTTTGTAAAAAAAAGAACCCGGCCAGTGAGAGTGACCTTCAAGGCAGAAGCGACTCGGACCAGGATCCTGCAGGAGAAAGCACGATTAAGGGACATGACGGCATACAGGAGGGTGTATCTCGACCGCGACAGAACACAAGAAGAAAGGAAGAAACTGAGAGAGATGGTACAAAGGCGAAAGGAGGAAAGAGAGGGGATGGAGAAGACAGACAGGAGATCCCAGACCCAGGAAGAAGATCTAATACAGCCTCCCTCACAACTTTCTATAGAAGCCTCCCAACCAGGTCAACCCCAGTGCAACCAAACACTCTAAATCAAAACACCCATGCCACATCCAATGCCCCCACCCACTACATTACAAACTTCACCCCCACAGCAACAACCCATAGTTCCTTACCAGGTCTCCCACTTCCCCAACCCTAATATACTTCCCAGACCACAGTCTTAGAAAAGAAGTTGAAGGTGTGGTATACAAATGCAGATGGAATAACAAACAAGTATGAGGAGTGGCACGAAAGAATCAAAGAGACATCCCCAGACATAATAGCACTCACAGAAACAAAACTCACCAGAATAATAACAGATTCAATCTTTCCATCCGGATATCAAATCTTCAGGAAAGACAGAGGGAGGAGAGGGGGAGGAGGAGTTGCACTGCTCATTAAAAACCAGTGGGGTTTTGAGAAAATGGAAGGAATGGATGGCATGGGCGAAAGGGACTACTTAGTAGGAACAATACAGTCTGAGGGACATAAGGTGATAATTGCAGTAATGTACAACCCACCACAGAACTGCAGGAGGCCAAGAGAAGAATACGATGAGAGCAACAGAGCAATGATCAACACACTAGCCGAGGTGGCCAGGAGAGCACACATGGGGGGAGCAAAGTTACTAGTTATGGGTGATTTCAATCACAAGGAGATTGACTGGGAAAACCTGGAGCCCCATGGGGGTCCCGAAACATGGAGAGCCAAGATGATGGATGTGGTACTGGAGAACCTCATGCATCAACATGTTAGAGACACTACCAGAGAGAGAGGAGAGGATGAACCAGCAAGGTTGGACCTTGTATTCACCATGAGTAGTTCGGACATCGAGGGTATCATGTATGAAAGGCCCCTGGGAGCTAGTGATCATGTGGTTCTGTGCTTCGACTACATAGTTGAGCTCCAAGTGGAGAGAGTAGCAGGAATAGGCTGGGAAAAAACAAACTACAAAAGGGGGAACTACTCAGGCATGAGGAACTTCCTTCAAGACATTCAGTGGGAGAGGGAACTGACAGGAAAACCAGTACAAGAAATGATGGACTATGTAGCAACAAAATGCAAGGAGGCAGAGGAGAGGTTTGTTCCCAAGGGAAACAGAAATAATGGGAAGAACAGAACGAGTCCTTGGTTCACCCAAAGGTGTAGGGAGGCAAAAACTAGGTGTACTAGAGAATGGAAAAGGTACAGAAGACAGAGAACTCAGGAAAATAAAGAAATCAGCCGAAGAGCCAGAAACGAATATGCACAGATAAGAAGGGAGGCTCAGAGACAATATGAAAATGACATAGCATCAAAAGTAAAGACTGACCCGAAGCTGTTGTACAGCCACATCAGGAGGAAAACAACAGTCAAGGACCAGGTAATCAGACTGAGGAAGGGTGATGGGGAATTCACAAGAAACGACCGAGAGGTATGTCAGGAGCTCAACACAAGATTTAAAGAGGTATTTACAGTGGAAACCAGTAGGACTCCAAGAAATCAGAACAGGGGGGCACACCAGCAAGTGCTGGATGAGGTACATATAACCTATCACCTATCACCTATCACAAAGCTAACAGAGGGAAAATTCTTAGGAATCCACCTTGATAATAGACTCAAATTTCATACACATATACAACAAATTTCTAAGAAAATTTCCAAGACTGTAGGCATACTATCGAAGATACGGTACTATGCTCCACAGTCAGCCCTCCTGGCCCTATATCACTCTCTTATTTACCCCTATCTCACCTATGGAATTTGTGCATGGGGCTCAACAACAAGTAACCATCTCAGACCACTAATTACCCAACAAAAGGCTGCAGTTAGAATGATAACAAATTCTCACTATAGGCAGCACACTCCACCAATATTCAATACACTAAACCTCCTCACCATACAAAACATCCATACTTACTACTGCACCTATTACATACATAGAACACTTAACTCTGATATTAACCCTCCCCTCAAACATCTCCTTGCCAACCTCAACAGAACACATGACCATAACACAAGGCACAGATCACTCTTTGATGTTCCTCGTGTCCATCTCACACTATGTAAAAACTCAATGCACATAAAAGGCCCTAAAATCTGGAATTCATTACCTGTAAATATAAAAGAAACACTACCTGTTTATAAATTCAAGTCTCTTCTCAAAGATCACTTACTCACCCAAAACCAAATAAATACTGAATAACTGAACCTTATAAATTGTATATCTTAAATGTTTCTCACAATTATATCACATAAATGTTAAACCTAAAACCCAATCTAACTTTATTATTTTTTAAATACACTCCCTAACAGAATACTCCATTCTACTGAATGTACAACAATGCATACAACCATATGACCTGTCTTTGTAATACTCACTTGTGCTTTATAGTAACCTGTTTACATTAATGTTTTATCACTGATTTCATCATTGCTTAGTTAATCTTAAGTTAATTTTAAGCCAGCCCGTAATGCTATGCATAGTATAAGTGGCTTTGGCATACTGCTCTTACCTGTATTTGTTGTACCTCTGTATGTGTGCTCAAATTTTTAAATAAATAAATAAAATAAAGGAGGAGGTGAAGAAGCTGCTATGCGAACTTGACACCTCAAAGGCGGTGGGACCAGACAACATCTCTCCATGGGTCCTTAAAGAGGGAGCAGAGATATTGTGTGAGCCATTAACAAAGATCTTCAACACATCATTTGAAACTGGGCAACTCCCTGAGGTATGGAAAATGGCAAATGTAGTCCCAATTTTTAAAAAGGGAGACAGACATGAGGCACTAAACTACAGACCTGTATCACTAACGTGTATAGTATGCAAGGTCATGGAGAAGATCATCAGGAGGAGAGTGGTGGGGCACCTGGAAAGAAACAAGTGTATAATTGACAACCAGCACGGTTTCAGGGAAGGAAAATCCTGTGTCACAAACCTACTAGAGTTTTATGACAAGGTGACAGAAGTAAGACAAGAGAGAGAGGGGTGGATCGACTGCGTATTTTTGGACTGCAAGAAGGCTTTCGACACAGTTCCTCACAAGAGGTTACTGCAAAAGCTAGAGGACCAGGCACACATAACAGGAAAGGCACTGCAATGGATCAGAGAATATCTGACAGGGAGGCAACAACGAGTCATGGTATGCGACGAGGTGTCAGAGTGGGCGCCTGTGGCAAGCGGGGTTCCACAGGGGTCAGTCCTAGGACCTGTGCTGTTCTTGGTATATGTGAACGACATAACGGAAGGGATAGACTCAGAAGTGTCCTTGTTTGCAGACGATGTGAAGTTAATGAGAAGAATCGAATCGGACGAGGATCAGGCAGGACTACAAAGAGATCTGGACAGGCTACAAGCCTGGTCCAGCAACTGGCTCCTTGAATTTAACCCTGCCAAATGCAAAGTCATGAAGATTGGGGAAGGGCAAAGAAGACCGCAGACACAATATAGTTTAGATGGCCAAAGACTGCAAACCTCACTCAAGGAAAAAGATCTGGGGGTGAGTATAACACCGAGCATATCTCCTGAGGCGCACATCAATCAGATAACTGCTGCAGCATACGGGCGCCTGGCAAACCTACGGATAGCGTTCCGATACCTCAGTAAGGATTCGTTTAAGACTCTGTACACCATCTACGTCAGGCCCATACTGGAGTATGCAGCACCAGTTTGGAATCCACACCTAGTCAAGCACGTCAAGAAATTAGAGAAAGTGCAAAGGTTTGCAACAAGACTAGTCCCAGAGCTACGGGGATTGTCCTATGAAGAAAGGTTGAGGGAAATCGGCCTGACGACACTGGAGGCCAGGAGGGTCAGGGGAGACATGATAACGACATATAAAATACTGCGCGGAATAGACGAGGTGGACAAAGACGGGATGTTCCAGAGATGGGACACAGACACAAGAGGTCACAATTGGAAGTTGAAGACTCAGATGAATCAAAGGGATGTTAGGAAGTATTTCTTCAGTCATAGAGTAGTCAGGCCATGGAATAGCCTAGAAAGTGATGTGGTGGAGGCAGGAACCATACATAGTTTTAAGGCGAGGTATGATAGAGCTCATGGGGCAGGGAGAGAGAGGACCTAGTAGCAATCAGCTAAGAGGCGGGGCCAGGAGCTGTGACTCGACCCCTGCAACCACAAATAGGTGAGTACAAATAGGTGAGTACACCCTCACACACACCCGCACACACCCTCACACACACCCACACACACGCACACACACACACACACACACACACACACACACACACACACACACACACACACAGGATCCATACATAGCTTTAAGCAGAGGTACGATAAAGCTCACGGCTCAGGGAGAGTGACCTAGTAGCGATCAGTGAAGAGGCGGGGCCAGGAGCTCGGACTCGACCCCCGCAACCTCAACTAGGTGAGTACACACCCTCACACACACCCACACACACACACACACACACACACACACACACACACACACACACACACACACACACACACACACACACACACACACACACACACACACACACACAATAACTGCTGCAGCATATGGGCGCCTAGCAAACCTCAGAACAGCATTCCGACATCTTAATAAGGAATCATTCAGGACCCTGTACACCGTGTATGTTAGGCCCATATTGGAGTATGCGGCACCAGTTTGGAACCCACACCTAGCCAAGCACGTGAAGAAACTAGAGAAAGTGCAAAGGTTTGCAACAAGACTAGTCCCAGAGCTAAGAGGTATGTCCTACGAGGAGAGGTTAAGGGAAATCAACCTGACGACACTGGAGGACAGGAGAGATAGGGGGGACATGATAACGACATACAAAATACTGAGAGGAATTTACAAGGTGGACAAAGACATGATGTTCCAGAGATTGGACACAGTAACAAGGGGACACAGTTGGAAGCTGAAGACACAGATGAATCACAGGGATGTTAGGAAGTATTTCTTCAGCCACAGAGTAGTCAGTAAGTGGAATAGTTTGGGAAGCGATGTAGTGGAGGCAGGATCCATACATAGCTTTAAGCAGAGGTATGATAAAGCTCACGGCTCAGGGAGAGTGACCTAGTAGCGATCAGTGAAGAGGCGGGGCCAGGAGCTCGGACTCGACCCCCGCAACCTCAACTAGGTGAGTACAACTAGGTGAGTACATGTGGTAGTGCTTTATTTACAGCTAGCAAAGTCAGGGTATTTCTCCAGAATGGTCTGCAATATACCACTGTGGATAAAATACTTTGCCATTTCTTGAACATTTCTGAGTGAGTTGTTTCTAAATTCATTAATTTGATCACACTCCAGTACATAATGACGCAATGTGTGACAATAGTCCATCTGGCAAAGTTTACATTTCGTTTGGTCTACATCTGGTGGTGGTGATTTAACCTGCCAAAGATACTTGTAACCCAGCCGGAGCCGGGCAGTAGTGACATCCAAGAGTCTGCTTATCTTGTTGGATGCACCATAGACATGTGGCTCCTCCTGCATGATGGAATGATGATAGATGGACTGACTTGTGTCAATCTCCCTAAGTCTTAAGTCAATAAAGTTCATTTGAAGTTCTTTTCGTATTATTGTTCTCAAACTGCTAAATGACAACCCAAGATTGTAATCTACCCCCTCTTTGAAAGCATACAGCTTAGCCAATTTATCAGTTCTATCATGCATCTGAAGACCAATGTGAGATGGAATCCACAGCATGTGCACTCTGACTCCACTGTCCACAATCTTACCATATCTATGTCTGGCTTCTGACAAAAGCATGCCACAATTTATACTTAATGAGTTGAGAGCATTTATGGATGACAGAGAATCAGTTACAATTAAAGTGTCAACCTTAGATACATGGACACATTTGAGTGCAAGGAGTATGGCAAACAGTTCTGTTTGAAGGGTAGAGGCCCAGTTATTGATGCGTGCTCCAATTTCTTTATGAGAGCCATCACTCTGTGTGACAACAGCAGCACTACCAGCTGCACCAGTGGACTGGTGAACAGAACCATCGACGTAAATAATTTGTGAAAGATTGTTCTGTGTGACTAAGTTATCAATACAGCTTAAGGCATCATGTTTGGCTTCAAGACGAAGCTTTGGTTGTGATTTAAGAAGAGTTTTGGGGGGAAATGGAGGAATGGTAGTTTGGAATGGGGTAATATCCCATGGAGCAGGGAAATGTCTCTGTTGTCCAACTTGATATAGATCATGTAGCTGGTTCATGCGGAGGTCGGTTCCAGTTTTTTCGATCCATCTGGAAGGATGTTCACCAGTGCTGAGGAAAGTTTGGAGGGCTTCTGTGCAGGGGTTTGAATGGGCTAGCCTAAGCATATTGACCCCAATAAGGATATTTCTTTCAGTAACACGATCTCTAATGCTTGGAATATTAAGTTCTTTCCGCATATTTAAAATTTTGGCAGTACGAGGGCATCCTAGGATGATCCTCATTGCTTCGTTTTGCAGTTTTTCCAGCCCTCCAAGCTTCCAGTCAGACACGAGTGCAAGTAGTGGCGCTGCATAATCAACCAATGATCTAATATAAGCAAGATACATCATTTTCACAATTTTAACATTAGCACCATACCTGGGATGAAAACCTGCCACAACTCTAAGTGCTCTCACCCTTTCTTTGTATTGGCGACAAAGTCTCGTTACAACAGGTCCAAGTAGTGGAACCTCAAAGCCTAGATACCTGTATCTGCTTACATATTCTAGAAGAGACCCATCATGCAACTGGATCTGACGAACTGTGCCTCTCTGCCGAGGAGGACGCCTGTTGAGTATCTTTGTTTTATCCCCTGAGATTATTAACCCCAGGTCCTGACACGAGGCTAGTACATGATTAAGAATGTTTTGGGTGTTGGAGAATCCGGTAGTGTGAATCATTATGTCATCAGCAAAACTAACCATATAATGATGGGGCTGGCTAGGCATGGCATTAAGTAAGGCATTAATCAAAATGTTGAAAAGGGTGGGACTAAGCACACCTCCCTGTGGGGTTTCTAATTCAAAATCTTTAGTTACACTTCTATGTCCCTGGAACAACACAGACGACTTTCTGTTGGACAGGTAACCTTTAATCCAGCGGAGAAGCCATCCTCCAACATCCATTCTGGCAAGTTCACTAATGATTACATGTCTGTTGGCTACATCAAAAGCGGATTTAAGGTCAAGGAACGTAGTGTATGAGCTGTCAGTGTGCAGAGTGAGAAAGGTGGTAATGCAATGATGCACACTCCTTCCATGCATGAAGCCATGCAACCGGGGTGACAAGAATTCCTTAATTCTGTGCATAAGACGATTAAGAATCATCCTTTCAAATGTTTTACACAAGCAGCTAGTAAGGGATATTGGGCGAAATGAGTTTTGTTGATTGGGCTTTGGAATGGGAATAATGAGGCTATTGGTCCATGATTTAGGGAGCTCCCCAGTGACATAACTCATGTTATATAATTCAAGTAAAGGATTACCTGGTACTCGACACAGCAATCTGAGTATGTTGTAAGTAATACCATCCTCACCAGGCGACGTGGAGTTGCCTTTAGTTAGTGCTGCATCAAGTTCATAATTAGTGAAAGGAATGTTGCAGTCATCTGCCTTGCTGAGCATAAAGCAAACAAGTCTCTCCCTTGCATCATATTTGTCCATTAATTTCGCCTGTGTGGTACTGGAAAGACTGTCATAGCTAGATGTAGCAGCCCAAACACTGACTAACTCATTCGCCCTATGCAAGGGATGAGGGTGCGCGATCTGCCCAGTTCTGTTACCCTTAATTCTATTTATGTCCCTCCATGCCCGGCTAAGTGGGGTGTGAGCATTGAGACCATTGACAAATTGTTCCCAGTCGGTTTGCCGCAGCTCTGTCATACGCTCTCTGGCAGCAGCAAGGGCAGTTTGGAAGAGGCTCAGCATTTCAGGGGTACGATGGTTTCTATAGGCTAGGCCTAGTCTGCGAGCAGTACGTTTCAATGTTCGAAGTTTAGAATCATTGTAATAGGTATGATTTTTATAAGACTTATGATTATTATGGAAGTCATTTGGATTTAGAGTAGTAGGAGGTTTCAGAGGCGGCTCTAAGAAGTTCTGAATACTGCTCACAAGGTCATTGTTAAAAGTCTCGACAGAGGTACACTCATAGGAATTATACCAGTCAGTCACATGTGCAACAAAGTCATCATGTTGATCAGGGGAAACATTAAGACGTTTCCGTTTGAATATCCCACCAGGGAGAATAGTATTACCAATATCTAGAGAGGTTAGCCTTGGGAAATGATCAGACGCTATATCTGTTACAATGGAAGACTCACAGCTGGCAGAAGTAATGTTGAAGCCAAGACACAGATCAAGGACACCTCCATAGATATGTGTGGGTTCAAGGTCACCTACAATTTGCACATTATCATGACTGTTTAAGAGTGACAACAGTTGATTGCCATTACGATTACCAAACTGAGAGTTTCCAATGCTTTTGTGTCTTGCATTATAATCACCAATAATGAGAGTAGGTTCAGACTGAGCACAAGTTGGGAGCTCCAAGTAATTAAACTTATCAGCAGGAGCGTACAAGTTAAATATGTTGAGAGCAGAGTTCCCAATATAAATCCTAACACCGTGATACTGTAGCCCCTCTGTTTTCTTATGTGCAAGAAGTTGATGGGGAAGTGATTTTTTAATATATAGAACACAAGAATTAGTAGATTTGAGGTTATATGCAACAAACGATGGCAATTTAGGGGGTTGGGATTTTTCAGGGACTCTGCACTCTTGTAGACACACAATATCAATGGATTCAGTGGTTACTTTATGATGCAGGTCAGAAAATCTTTTTCTAAGTGAAGCAAATATTCCAACTTAAAATGGATAGTTTATACGAGTTTGGTTCCATTATAAAAGTCCAGGGATAGTATTCAATTTCTCAGCAAAATGAAAAAACTTACTAAATAACAAACAGACATAATCAATATCAATATCATCAGTATTATCCTTATCCATGAGTCTCCTAAGTGCACTTCCATTAGTGAGACCTCTTGGGAGTCTTTGTACACAGAGATCACTGCGCTCTTTGTCTGTGAATGTATGGAAGGTGACACTATCCCTCGCACTCAACTCTCCGCTTTTATTACACTCATCACTATCATCACATGTATCACTTCCCTCATCATTATGACCAGTGATACATACACCATTATCAACAACCGGGTCATCTCCACACTCAGTATCTATCAATACATTACACTCATCAGGTTGACTATCATGATGGTCTTCACTGCCCTTATCATCTTCACTGTGATTGTAAACACCACTATCAGATTCATCATTTTTGTAATTATTAACACCACTGCAATCATCAGTTTGTTCATCATCACCACACTCATTTTCATAATGGCTGACTATCTATGGGTTGATGTACTCATTTGCAACCTCTGTAAGTTTTTCCTCGTGGTGCTCAAGTTGTTGTTTCAAACACCATTGTTGCTTCTCCAGTACTGTTATGCGCAGCTGCATGTTGTGTACCACCCCAGCAAGACTAGCGTCATCAGGAAGTATGAAGTCCCGATCAGCTGAGTCAGGTGGCTGACTGACAGCTGACTCAGCCAGACAGGTGGTGTCAACACCAGCAGCATTACTAGTGTTGATAGCAGACGTGATCGTGCTCTGTTGATGTACTCCCAGAGTGACTCGCTCAACCATATTGTCTGAGTTCAGGCATGGGTCAGTATTCAGACATGAAGTATCTGGTAGGCCTATTGAATTTGAATTTGAATCATGGGGGGTGATGGGTGAGGCGGGAGCTCTGCGGCTGGCGATGTGGGCAGCTTTCGCTCTGCAGTCAGCATGAGCAGCTGTGACTCCTGGAGTCTTACAATTGATACATTCTAATGCAACGGTCTGGTGTTTCTTGATCATATCATAGCACTGGTGAGAAGGATGGGCCTTGGCACACACTGCACACCAGTGTGACTTACTAAAGCATTTAAAAGCAACGTGACCCCAGCGCTGACACTTGTAGCATCTACGGTGAGGTGGTTTGTACAAAGCTATTTTGTAACTCCTGTTAAGCGCTGCACGAGAGTAGATATATGATGGTGGAGTCCCTTGACCAATCCACTCAGCCAATATCAGATCATTTGGAAGTCGACGAGGGTTTGCAACTTGATCTGACAACAGAAATTTAGGATCCATGTACTTATTGACATTGTGGATAACAATAAGTACTTTAGGTGATCTTGGTGGGGCAGCTTGGAGTTGGATGTTAGCATATTTATGAGTAAGAAGTTTTTCTATGAATGTTGGGTCGTTAGTAACAAAAACGTAATTATCCTCGTCATGACGAAAGCGAATCCGAAGGTTTTTTTCTGGGTTGTCTAATGAAGCTTCGTAAAACCATCTAAACTTGACCTCAAACTCAGTGTTAGCAGGGAAATCAAGCCTAACCGTTCTGCAATGGTTGTTGTTGCTCTCGTTGTTTCTTGCAGCAAGTCTCCTTTGAAATCCTCTTTCTTTTTTCAAAGCTCCCTTACTTCTAAAACGTACGAATTCGCCTTCACCATCATTTACTTCGTTCACATCCATAGGTCACTTTTAGTTCAGCTGCTTGAGATGGAAGAGTTAGTCTGTTACTTTTGGGTCAGTGAAACCGCCTTTATTCTGAAATGCGCAGGGAGACACTGGTCAGAGAAATAGCAAGCATCGAACTTAAGCTAAAAGAATCCTTTAGGAGTCAGGAATCGCGGGAAGAACTAAAAGCCATAAATGAAATCGAAAGAAACCCAAAGTATTTCTTCTCCTATGCCAAATCAAAATCGAGAACAACGTCCAGTATTGGGCCCCTACTTAAAAAAGATGGGTCCTACACAGATGACAGCAAGGAAATGAGTGAGCTACTCAAGTCCCAATATGACTCAGTTTTTAGCAAGCCGCTAACCAGACTGAGAGTCGAAGATCAAAATGAATTTTTTATGAGAGAGCCACAAAATTTGATTAACACAAGCCTATCCGATGTTATCCTGACGCCAAATGACTTCGAACAGGCGATAAATGACATGCCCATGCACTCTGCCCCAGGGCCAGACTCATGGAACTCTGTGTTCATCAAGAACTGCAAGAAGCCCCTATCACGAGCCTTTTCCATCCTATGGAGAGGGAGCATGGACACGGGGGTCGTCCCTCAGTTACTAAAAACAACAGACATATCCCCACTCCACAAAGGGGGCAGTAAAGCAACAGCAAAGAACTACAGACCAATAGCACTAACATCCCATATCATAAAAATCTTTGAAAGGGTCCTAAGAAGCAAGATCACCACCCATCTAGAAACCCATCAGTTACACAACCCAGGGCAACATGGGTTTAGAACAGGTCGCTCCTGTCTGTCTCAACTACTGGATCACTACGACAAGGTCCTAAATGCACTAGAAGACAAAAAGAATGCAGATGTAATATATACAGACTTTGCAAAAGCCTTCGACAAGTGTGACCATGGCGTAATAGCGCACAAAATGCGCGCTAAAGGAATAACAGGAAAAGTCGGTCGATGGATCTATAATTTCCTCACTAACAGAACACAGAGAGTAGTCGTCAACAGAGTAAAGTCCGAGGCAGGTACGGTGAAAAGCTCTGTTCCACAAGGCACAGTACTAGCTCCCATCTTGTTCCTCATCCTCATATCCGACATAGACAAGGATGTCAGCCACAGCACCGTGTCTTCCTTTGCAGATGACACCCGAATCTGCATGACAGTGTCTTCCATTGCAGACACTGCAAGGCTCCAGGCGGACATCAACCAAATCTTTCAGTGGGCTGCAGAAAACAATATGAAGTTCAACGATGAGAAATTTCAATTACTCAGATATGGTAAACATGAGGAAATTAAATCTTCATCAGAGTACAAAACAAATTCTGGCCACAAAATAGAGCGAAACACCAACGTCAAAGACCTGGGAGTGATTATGTCGGAGGATCTCACCTTCAAGGACCATAACATTGTATCAATCGCATCTGCTAGAAAAATGACAGGATGGATAATGAGAACCTTCAAAACTAGGGAGGCCAAGCCCATGATGACACTCTTCAGGTCACTTGTTCTATCTAGGCTGGAATATTGCTGCACTCTAACAGCACCTTTCAAGGCAGGTGAAATTGCCGACCTAGAAAATGTACAGAGAACTTTCACGGCGCGCATAACGGAGATAAAACACCTCAATTACTGGGAGCGCTTGAGGTTTCTAAACCTGTATTCCCTGGAACGCAGGAGGGAGAGATACATGATTATATACACCTGGAAAATCCTAGAGGGACTAGTACCGAACTTGCACACGAAAATCACTCACTACGAAAGCAAAAGACTTGGCAGACGATGCACCATCCCCCCAATGAAAAGCAGGGGTGTCACTAGCACGTTAAGAGACCATACAATAAGTGTCAGGGGCCCGAGACTGTTCAACTGCCTCCCAGCACACATAAGGGGGATTACCAACAGACCCCTGGCAGTCTTCAAGCTGGCACTGGACAAGCACCTAAAGTCAGTTCCTGATCAGCCGGGCTGTGGCTCATACGTTGGTTTGCGTGCAGCCAGCAGCAACAGCCTGGTTGATCAGGCGCTGATCCACCAGGAGGCCTGGTCACAGACCGGGCTGCGGGGGCGTTGACCCCCGGAACTCTCTCCAGGTAAACTCCAGGTAAGAGAGAAGGGACAAGGAAGGGATATTCACCTCGCTAGACACAGGCAATATGGGTGTAGTGGCCTGCGGGTCGCAGTGCGATTTTCAAGGTCATTCACTGGGCCCACAGTCGTCTCGAGAGTTACCAACACTGTACTACTTGTTAATTACTCCAAACCCGCAGCACTTAACACATCTAGCACACGTGTCTTGGAATGACAGACAAATTTTCACTACTTAAGAACTAGTTCTCACAACACCGAAGGTACGGCCGGAACACTGTAGAACGTTCACAAAGGCATTCTGTAACTTGGCCTTCACTGGCTGGCTTGGAGCGCTGTTTAGCCTGGATCAGCTAAACTCGCCCTTATCCCATATGTAGATAATGGCGACGAGTTAAGGGATTCCGGTGAATAGGAAAGTCGAGGAAGGGACATTCACCTCACTAGACACACGCAGTATGGGTGTAAGTGGCATGCGGGTCTTATAGTGCCATTTTCAAGGTCACCCAGCAGGCCAGACATTCCTCACTCATTTTAAGCCTACGTAGGTACTGATGGTAGCACAATTGCCTAAGTCAGTGAAATCCACTCGTGCAAATAGTTACAACAAATCTGCAGCACTTAACACTACTAGCACAAACTTACAATGTTTATAGGTGAACCTCTGGCATGTCCCACTTAAAAAGTTAGTACTGCAATGCTCGTTAAATTGTTCTTAACTAAGCCACTGCAGGAAACACTGGTATGCCAGCAGCACTGTAGAACGTATACGTAGACATGCTGGGCCTTCAAATGCTGTTTTCAAGCCTGCTTGAATGTGCTTGCTAAGCCCGTGTCAACCACTTGGATATTTGCTTGTAGCAGGCAGGTAGGCACACAGGAGACATATTCGTAAGATGAGTGGAGTGCGGCACGGAGGACTGACACGGGCACTCAAGCATTTATGTGGTCTGGCAAAAACCGCCTCTAGACCATAAGTAAATAGAGGCGAATGTCTGAGTTCCAAATCGAGGAAGGAGGGGAGACAGGCGAGGTGGAGTGAAGGTGTAGCCTCCTACAGCCACTTCGAGTTAGGCCTGAGTGGTTGAGGGGAGAGGACGTGTGTGTGTAGAGGGAAGTCCTAGGCCTTCTATATCAGAACTGCTTATCTCACCCGACTGATAACTCATCATGCAACAAATATCGTTGGAGCGCAGCTGAATTGCTGCTGGAACTCTTATGTGTGAACTGTGACTAGTGATATACCTAGTGAAACACAAACATCTTGATTTGAAGTGGCTGTAGGAGGCTACACCTTCACTCCACCTTGCCTCCCTCCCCTCCCTCCTCGATTTGGAACTCAGCCATTCGCCTCTATTTACTTATGGTCTAGAGGCGGTTTTTGCCAGACCACATAAATGCTTGAGTGCCGTGTCAGTCCTCTGTGCCGCACTCCACTCACCTTACGAAGTCTCCTGTGTGCCTACCTGCCTGCTACAAGCAAATATCCTAGTGGTTGTGTTAATTGCTGCAGATTTGTTGTAACTATTTGCACGAGTGGATTTCACTGACTTAGGACATTGTGCTACCATCAGTACCAACGTAGGCTTAAAATGAGTGAGGAATGTCTGGCCTGCTGGGTGACCTTGAAAATGGCACTATAAGACTCGCATGCCACTTACACCCATACTGCGTGTGTCCAGTGAGGTGAATGTCCCTTCCTCGACTTTCCTATTCACCGGTATCCCTTAGCTCGTCGCCATTATCTACATATGAGATAAGGGCGAGTTTAACCGATCCAGGCTAAACAGCTTTTTAACTGTAACAAGCCAGAGGTTCATCTATAAACATATTAAGTTTGTGCTGATTTATTTGTCCACAGAGTGAAAATTTGTCTGTCATTCCCAGACACGTGTGCTAGCTGTGTTAAGTGCTGCGGGTTTCGAGTAATTAATGAGTGGTGCAATATTGGTAACTCTCGAGACGACTGTGGCCCCGTGAATGACCTTGAAAATCGCACTGCGACCCGCAGGCCACTACACCCACATTGCCTGTGTCTAGCGAGGTGAATATCCCTTCCTTGTCCCTTCTATTCACCGGTATCCTTTAGCCCATCGCCAGTGTGAAACTCCTGTCAGCTATGAGTATAGCTGATGGTGTTGACGTAGATGATGGTGAAGGCAGATTTGAAACATATTTTAGTAAACAGGCTCGGAAAAAAGAACGAGGCTTCCAGAGAAAGCTTGCTGAAAGCAATACAGTGGGCGCACACCCTCCCAAAGCTGTCAGGTTAGATTTCCCTGACAACACTGATCAAGAGACCAAGTTTAACTGGTTTTTCGAAGCTAGTGTAAACAATCATGAGAAAACGATCAAGTTTGTCCGCGATGAGGATAACTACGTCTTTGTGCCTAATGATTCAGCATTTATAGACAAACTTCTCACTCACGAATATGCCAACATCAAACTCCGAGCTGCCCCACCAAGGGCACCTAAAGTGCTTATTGTCATCTACAACGTCAACAAGCACTTGAATCCTCAATATCTGGCGTCAGAGCAAGTTGCAAGCCCTCGTCGACTTTCCAACGGTCTGATATTAGCTGAGTGGACTGGCCAGGGGACTCTGCCACGCTATATTCACTCCCGTGCAGCCCTCAACAGACGCTATTACATTGCATTGTACAGACCTCCTCAACGTCGATGTTATAAGTGTCAACGCTGGGGCCACATCGCCAGGAAATGCCCATCTAAGTCACACTGGTGTGCAGTGTGTGCCAATGCTCATCCTTCTGAACGGTGTTATGCTATGATCAAACAGCAACAGACTGTTGCTAAACAATGTATCAATTGTAAGACCTCAGGAGTCACAGCAGCTCATGCTGACTGCAGTGTGAGGGCTGATCGCATCGCAGCCAACCGCATTTCACCCTGTACCCCTCATAATGGCCCCCCAGGACTACCAGGTACCTCGGGTCTGAATACTGGCTCATGCCTGCCCTCAGACAATGGGGTTGAGCACCTCACCTGGGGAGCACGTCAACAGACCCCCATCACATCGGCTGTCAATACCAGCCTAGCTGAGTCAGCTGACAGTCAGCCAAATAGCTCAGCTGACCGGGACTTCACGTCTCCAGATGTTCCAAGTCTTGCTCCTGTGGTATACAACCTGATGTCGCGCATAAAAATACTGGAAACACAACAGTTACTCCTGAAACAACAACTTGAACAACACAAGGAAAGATGTGTAGAGTGTACCAATAACAAGATTGTCACAATTTGTGAAAGCAAGTGTAAGGCTGCTGAACAAGGTGGTGGTGGTGTTCTTAATCACAGTAATGACGAATATAATACTTGTGTTGATAACTGTAGTGAGCATCATAACGAAGGCTATGGTGTCAAGGATGTTAGTAATAGTGATGACCGTAATATAAGTGGTGGTGAAGAGTGTGATGAGGGCTATGGTGTCTATAATGTTAGTAATAGTGATGAATATAATTTAAGTGGTGGTGAAGAGTGTGATGAGAGCGGTGGTGTCTATAATGTTAGTAATAGTGATGAGCATAATTTAAGTGGTGGTGAAGAGTGTGATGAGAGTGGTGGTGTCTATAATGTTAGTAATAGTGATGAGCATAATATAAGTGGTGGTGCAGAGTGTGATGAGGTTAGTCACATAGACATTAATGTTGAATACAATACTGTTGACAAATGTAATGAACACAATGTTGGTAGTGGCGCTGGTGATGACAGTTGTAGTGTTGCGTGTAATGTTAGCGGAGGAGGGAATGTGAGTGGTGGTGGTGTCACCTATCATACATTCACACATAAACAGCGTCATGCTCTGGGTTTACGAAGACTCCCACGAGGCCTTACAACTGGAGGTGCACTTGCAAAACTCATGGACAAGGGTAGCACTGTTGACATTGATAAGGTCTGCTATTTATATGAACAATTTTTTCATTATGCTGAGAAACTCAAGATGATCCCAGGACTACTATAATGGATCAAAACTCGTATAAACTTTCTATATTAAGCTGGAATATTGCATCACTTAGAAAAAGGCTTCCTGAACTTCATCATAAAGTAACCACCGAACCCATTGATGTTGTGTGTCTACAAGAGTGCAGAGTCCCTGAAAAATCCCAACCCCCTAAATTACCATCATTTGTTGCATATAACCTCAAATCTACTAACTCTTGTGTTCTATATATTAAAAAATCACTTCCCCATCAACTTCTTGCACACAAGAAAACAGAGGGGCTACAATATCACGGTGTTAGGATTTATATAGGGAACTCTGCTCTCAACATATTTAACTTGTATGCTCCTGCTGATAAATTTAATTACTTGGAGCTCCCAACTTGTGCTCATTCTGAGCCTACTCTTATTATTGGCGATTACAATGCGAGACACAAAAGCATTGGAAACTCACAGTTTGGTAATCGTAATGGCAATCAACTGTTGTCACTCTTAAACAGTCACGATAATGTCCAAATTGTAGGTGACCTTGAACCCACACATATCTATGGAGGCGTCCTTGATCTGTGCCTGGGCTTCAACATTACTTCTGCCAGTTGTGAGTCTTCCATTGTAACAGATATAGCGTCTGATCATTTCCCTAGGCTAACCTCTCTAGATATTGGTAATACTATCCTTCCTGGTGGGATATTCAAACGGAAACGTTTTAATGTTCCCACAGATCAGCATGATGACTTTGTTGCACATGTGACTGACTGGTATAATTCCTATGAGTGTTCCTCTGTAGAGACCTTTAACAATGATCTTGTGAGCAGTATTCAGAACTACTTAGAGCCGCCACTGCAACCTCTTGGTACTCTAAACCCAACAAACTTCCGTAATAATCATACCTCCTTCAAAAACCATACTTATTACAATGATTCTAAACTTCGTACACTGAAACGTACTGCTCGCAGACTAGGCCTAGCCTATAGAAAACATCGTACCCCTGGAATGCTGAGGCTCTTCCAAACTGCCCTTGCTGCTGCCAGAGAGCGTATGACAGAGCTGCGGCAAACCGACTGGGAAAAATTTGTCAACGGTCTTAATGCTCACACCCCACTTAGCCGGGCATGGAGGGACATAAATAGAATTAAGGGTAAACGAACTGGGCAGATCGCGCACCCTCATCCCTTGCATAGGGCGAATGAGTTAGTCAGTGCTTGGGCTGCTACATCTAGCTATGACAATCTTCCCAGTACCACACAGGCAAAATTAAATGATAAATATGATGCAAGGGAGAGACTTGTTTGCTTTATGCTCAGTAAGGCAGATGATTGCAACATTCCTTTCACTAATTATGAACTTGATGCAGCGCTAACTAAGGGCAACTCCACGTCGCCTGGTGAGGATGGTATTACTTACAACATACTCAGATTGCTGTGTCGAGTACCAGGTAATCCATTACTTGAATTATATAACATGAGCTATGTAACTGGGGAGCTCCCTCAATCTTGGACCAACAGCCTCATCATTCCAATTCCTAAGCCCAATCAACAAAATGCATTTCGCCCAATATCTCTTACTAGCTGCTTGTGTAAAACATTTGAGAGAATGATTCTTAATCGTCTCATGTACAGAATCAAACAATTTTTGTCTCCCCGGTTACATGGTTTCATGCATGGAAGGAGCGTGCATCATTGCATAGCCACCTTTCTCACCCTGCACACTGACAGTTCCTACACTACCTTCCTTGACCTTAAATCCGCTTTCGATGTAGCCAACCGACATGTAATAATTAGTGAACTTGCCAGAATGGATGTTGGAGGATGGCTTCTCCGCTGGATTAAAGGCTACCTGTCCAACAGAAAATCGTCTGTGTTGTTCCAGGGACATAGAAGTGTAACTAAAGACTTTGAATTAGGAACCCCACAGGGAGGTGTGCTCAGTCCCACACTGTTCAATATTCTAATTAATGCATTACTTAATGCTATGCCTAGTCAGCCCCATAATTATGTGATTAGTTTTGCTGATGATATAATGATTCACACCACCGGATTCTCCAACACCCAAAACATTCTTAATCATGTACTAGCCTCGTGTCAGGACCTGGGGTTGATAATCTCTACTGATAAAACAAAGATACTCAATAGGCGTCCTCCTCGACAGAGAGGCACAGTTCGTCAGATCCAATTGCATGATGGGTCTCTTCTAGAATATGTAAGCATATACAGGTATCTAGGCTTTGAGGTTCCACTACTTGGACCTGTTGTAACAAGACTTTGTTGCCAATACAAAGAACGACTAAGAGCACTTAGAGTTGTGGCAGGGCTTCACCCCAGGTATGGTGCTAATGTTAAAATTGTGAAAATGATGTATCTTGCTTATATTAGATCATTGGTTGATTATGCTGCGCCACTACTTGCTCTTGTGTCTGACTGGAAGCTTGGAGGGCTGGAAAAACTGCAGAACGAAGCAATGAGGATCATCCTAGGATGCCCTCGTACTGCCAAAATTTTAAATATGCAAAAAGAACTTGATATTCCAAGCATCAGAGATCGTGTTACTGAAAGAAATATCCTAATTGGGGTTAATATGCTCAGGCAAGCTCATTCAAACCCCTGCACAGAAGCCCTCCAAACTTTCCTCAGCACTGGTGAACACTCCTCCAGATGGATCGAAAAGACTGGAACCGACCTCCGCATGAATCAGATACATGATCTATGTCAAGTAAGGCAACAGCGGCACTTCTCCGCTCCATGGAATATTACCCCATTCCAAACTACCATTCCTCCATTTCCCCCCAAACTACTTCTTAAATCACAACCAAAACTTCGCCTTGAAGCCAAACATGAGGCCTTAAGCTGTATTGATAACTTAGTCACACAGCACACACTCTCGCAAATTATTTACGTTGATGGTTCTGTTCACCAATCCACTGGTGCAGCTGGTAGTGCTGCTGTTGTCGTACAGAGTGATGGCTCTCTTAAAGAAATTGGAGCACGCATCAATAATTGGGCCTCTACCCTTCAGACAGAACTGTTTGCCATACTCCTTGCACTGAAATGCATCTATGTATCAAAGATTGACAGTTTAATTGTAACTGATTCTCTGTCATCCATAAATGCTCTCAACTCATTAAGCATAAATTGTGGCATGCTTGTGTCAGAAGCCAGACACAGGTATGGTAGGATTGTGGACAGTGGAGTCAGAGTGCACATGCTGTGGATTCCATCTCACATTGGTCTTCAGATGCATGATAGAACTGATAAATTGGCTAAGCTGTATGCTTTCAAAGAGGGAGTAGATTACAATCTTGGCTTGTCAGGTAGTAGTTTGAGAACAATAATACGAAAAGAACTTCAGCTGAATTTTATGGACTTAAGGCTCAGGGAGATTGACACCAGTGAGTCCATCTATCATCATTCTATCATGCAGGAGGAGCCACATGTCTATGGTGCATCCAACAAAATAAGCAGACTCTTGGATGTCACTACCGCCCGGCTCCGGCTGGGTTACAAGTATCTTTGGCAGGTTAAATCACCACCACCAGATGTAGACCAAACGAAATGTAAACTTTGCCAGATGGATTATTGTCACACCCTGCGTCATTATGTACTGGAGTGCGATAAAATTAATGAATTTAGAAACAACTCACTCAGAAGTGTTCAAGAAATGGCTAAGTATTTTATCCACAGTGGTATATTACAGACCATTCTGGAGAAATACCCTGACTTTGCTAGCTGTAAATAAAGCATTACCACATGTGTGCATGTGTGTGTGTGTGTGTGTGTGTGTGTGTGTGTGTGTGTGTGTGTGTGTGTGTGTGTGTGTGTGTGAGTATGAGTGTGTGTGTGTATGAGTGTGAGTGTGTGTATGAGTGTGTGTGAGTATGAGTGTGTGTGCGTGTGTGTATGAGTTTGTGTGTGTGTGTGTGTGTGTGTGTTTATGTGTGTGTGTGTATGAATTTGTATGTGTGTGTGTGTGTGTGTGTGTGTGTGTGAGAGAGAGAGAGACTCAGCAATCAACATTTGCACCAATAACTCACTACAGTTGTGACCGGGTGTGGAAGTGTGAATTGCTCATTACTCTAAAATTTGTTCATGATTGCAGCCATGTATAAACGTAAGTAACCATTCTTACAGTATTCATTACCTTTGTAACTTGTGAGTTCATTACCTTTGTAACTTGTGAGTTCATTACCTTGTACCTAGTTCAGCCATCAAAACTTTGGAGCCCGGTCCCTGGACCCATTGTGTACCTCTGTAATCTGTAAATACCTTTGTAACTTGTAATGATTGTGACTAGACCTACCTGGAGTTCATTACCTTTGTAAATTGTGAGTTCATTACCTTTGTAAATTGTGAGTTCATTGCCTCTGTGGCTTGCTCAGCTATCAAAACTTTGAGGCCCAGTCCCTGGACCCATTATGTACCTCTGTAATCTTTTGACTACCGCCCACAGGATGGGTATGGGGTGCATAATAAACATATTAAACTAACTAACTACAGCCACTTCAAATCAACATGTTTGTGTTTCACTAGGTATATTACTAGTCACAGTTCACACATAAGAGTTCCAGCAGCAATTCAGCTGCGCTCCAACGATATTTGTTGCATGATGAGTTATCAGTCGGGTGAGATAAGCAGTTCTGATATAGAAGGCCTAGGACTTCACTCAACACACACGTCCTCTCCCCTCAACCACTCAGGCCTAACTCGAGATTGATGGACTGAACACATCGACTCAAGGTTGAGGGACTGATTACCTCATTCTCCTCCTGTTCTTCAAGTTTCTCCTACGTATGGACTGATGAAGCCACTGTGTGGCGAAACGTTTCCTCAATAAAGATACCCAACAGTTGCACATGTGTCTAATTTATCAACATGTCGGTTCTCTGAACCATTCATCTACAAACCCCCTCCAGGTATACTCCATCAAGCTGTTCGAATTGCCAAGAATTGTTCTTGGATTTTTTTTGTGTGTGCATTAATAAAAACTTTATCGTGAATCAACGTGCAATATATTCCTTAATTTTGCGCCAAATTATTATTTCGGTTGTCCTAACAGGACAATGGAAGTAATAATGGGTCCTGGCAGATCTCATCGGACATAGTTACATCTTTAAACAATACATCTTTAAATATATTACAGCTGTTTCATATACTACAATATATCCACATAGCTAATCTACACATATACAATATGTACGGTATCTTATTATTACCAGCGCTAATATTGGTCGCTGACTAATTACAATCTCATCAAATAACTGTTCATTCATCTAACCGATACAAAATGAGAATGTAGTTTAAAGAAATCTTTTCTGTTATTAACAATGAAGTGATTTGCTGTTTTCTGTAAGGTTTGTTTAGACGTGTGCTTATTAAAGATTTTGTTCAGATTTTAACCCCGGAGGGTTAGCCACCCAGTCTTGTCCCCCAGGATTCGACCCACAAGTCGACTAACACCCAAGTACCTACTTACTTGCTAGGTGAATGAGAACAGTAAGTGTAAGGAAACGATCAATGTTTCAACCCTTGCCGGAAATCGAACCGTGGACACTTTGTGTACTCACCTAATTGTGGTCGCAAGGGTCAAGACTCAGTTCCAGGCCCCGCCTCTTTACTGATCGCTACTAGGTCCTCTCTCTCTCTGCTTCCTGAGCTTTGTCATACCTCGTCTTAAAGCTATATAGCAAAGAACTACAGACCGATAGCACTAACATCCCATATCATAAAAATCTTTGAAAGGGTCCTAAGAAGCAAGATCGCCACCCATCTAGATACCCATCAGTTACACAACCCAGGGCAACATGGGTTTAGAGAAGGTCGCTCTTGTCTGTCTCATCTATTGGATCACTACGACAAGGTCCTAGATGCACTAGAAGACAAAAAGAATGCAGATGTCAGACACAGTGATGACAAGACCTCAAGAATCACATCCGGCAATGCCCAACCGAACGAATGACAGCTTCCACACCTGGGGAAGCCCTCCCGTCACTCCTACCCACATACATAAGAACATGGGATACAAACCTTGACTACAGCCCTCCTTGGCTCCACCAGAGCACCGACCGCCTATACACAACAAACCACACAGGATCCACAAAACAACCATCCATAAACCATACCTCCCAAACCATACATAATCCTCACACATTCAGGTGGGTTCACACACTCAGGCACTCACCCCGTCCCTTACTGGGAGACCAGCCCGCTGCAACCCCTGACTTCCTCATAAATTCAATAAATCCACTGTGAAACCACAGTACCCCACTGAAAAATCCCTCTCCCGCCTCCAACCATAAAGGTCCCTGTTGCGACACTTCATCCTGTAAAAGGTCGCTGCTAGGACCTTCCTACATTCCCTCATCCCTTTATCCCTCATCGCCCATGAGACAAAAATAAAATCGACAACCAGGTACGCCACAGCTCTCTGGACCTGCGCTACCGGTGGCCTGGTGGCTAAAGCTCCCGCTTCACACACGGAGGGCCCGGGTTCGATTCCCGGCGGGTGGAAACATTTCGACACGTTTCCTTACACCTGTTGTCCTGTTCACCTAGCAGCAAATAGGTACCTGGGTGTTAGTCGACTGGTGTGGGTCGCATCCTGGGGGACAAGATTAAGGACCCCAATGGAAATAAGTTAGACAGTCCTCGATGACGCACTGACTTTCTTGGGTTATCCTGGGTGGCTAACCCTCTGGGGTTAAAAATCCGAAAGAAATCTTATCTTATCTTATCTTATCCCGCTCCACCCATATCCAAACTTAAGAGGAACATCTGTAGTTCTGTTCCCAAACTGAATGTAGTAGGTTTTGTCAATATTGAGAGTAAGTTTGTTAATCATCTGGGTATTTTTATTTTTATTATTATGTAGACTTTTCTCCGACTAGTGGCTTTATCAGTACAATACACTACAAGGACAAAAGCAAAAGACTGAAGCAGGTGTTCAGAACTGTAGTCTCGATGTGCCTAATTCCTTAACTTGTCGGTTTTATACCACTGATTCATTATATAATGCAGACGTATTGCTCAGGGAGTAAGACGCCTTGCTCTGCCCGTATTTAGGCCTGGGGTCCACCTGATCTAAGTGGGAAAGTAATGTTTCAGTTTCTGATTCACGGCCAGATTTTGGTCAGTACCTCTCCCAGGCCCCCGGGAGGTAGAGCTCAATAAAGCGTCAAGAGTTGGTGGCCCTGAACGACCCCAACAACAACAACGGCTGTGGTTAAATGTTTTGAAAATTATTACACTTCAGCCAAAGAAATTTTTGCTACCGCAGTCAAATATTGCCGGCAAATATGTTACACGATCTTATTTCTGCTGTTAAAGGAATTGGGGGAGACATGTTTGTGGGGAAAGAAGACTTTCGTTTTGAGGTGAGCTTTTGTTTTATAATAAAGTCAACAAGGTTTTATACAGTTTTTTTTTTGTAAATGAATATGTAATTAACAGTTATACAGTCGATGAATTAGCCAAAGCATTGTATAACAGCACTTTTCACACAACTCAATCATATAGAAAGTAAAATCGCCTAGAAATCAATCGTCCAAGGACCCCAGTGGAAATGTCATAATGTTTATTGGGTTATGGGAATTGATTAAGCTACCACTGACTTTACGTCTTCAGTAAAAGTCTTAATTGCCCATCTGTCATATTCTCGCAATCTGTCAGTATTAACAGACTTGTATTTTTACAATTTCTTAGATATAGATAAATTAAAGAAGTGTTATTGAAGATTGTTCCTTGGTGGAACTTAAGCAGTATTTTATATTTTACATTTTGCAGACGCTCTCCTTGCTAATGGAATAAATGTGTATTTCTGCAAAATTTTCATTTTGGGAAATAATAGAAAGCTTAAAACTTATTTTTTTATGAGAGAGCCACAAAATTTGGTAAACACAAGCCTATCTGATGTTATCCTGATGCCAAATGACTTCGAACAGGCGATAAATGACATGCCCATGCACTCTGCCCCAGGGCCAGACTCATGGAACTCCGTGTTCATCAAGAACTGCAAGAAACCCCTATCAGGAGCTTTTAACACCCTGTGGAGAGGGAGCATGGACACTGGGGTCGTCCCACAGTTACTAAAAACAACAGACATAGCCCCACTCTACAAAGGGGGCAGAAAAGAACATAAGAACATAAGAAAGGAGGAACACTGCAACAGGCCTGTTGGCCCATACTACGCAGGTCCTTTACAATTCATCCCACTAACAAAACATTTGACCAACCCAATTTTCAATGCTACCCAAGAAATAAGCTCTGATATGCAAGTCCCACTCAAATCCAACCCCTACCGCTCATGTACTTATCCAACCTAAATTTGAAACTACCCAAAGTCCTAGCCTCAATAACCCAACTAAGTAGACTGTTCCACTCATCAACTACCCTATTTCCAAATCAATACTTTCCTGTGTCCTTTCTAAATCTAAACTTATCTAATTTAAATCCATTACTGTGGGTTCTCTCTTGGAGAGATATCCTCAAGACCTTATTAATATCCCCTTTATTAATACCTATCTTCCACTTATACACTTCGATCAGGTCTCCCCTCATTCTTCGTCTAACAAGTGAATGTAACTTAAGAGTCTTCAATCTTTCTTCATAAGGAAGATTTCTAATGCTATGTATTAATTTAGTCATCCTACGCTGAATGTTTTCTAACGAATTTATGTCCATTCTGTAATATGGAGACCAGAATTGAGCTGCATAATCTAGATGAGGCCTTACTAATGATGTATAAAGCTGCAGTATGACCTCTGGACTTCTGTTGCTTACACTTCTTGATATAAATCCCAGTAATCTATTTGCCTTATTACGTACGCTTAGGCATTGCTGTCTTGGTTTAAGGTTGCTGCTCACCATAACCCCCAAGTCCTTTTCGCAATCTGTATGGCTAAGTTCTACATCATTTAACTTATAAGTGCTAGGGTTATGGACACTCCCGAGCTTCAGAACCTTGCATTTATCTACATTGAACTGCATCTGCCACTTTTCTGACCAAGAATATAGTTTGTTTAAATCCTCCTGAAGTTCCCTAACGTCTACGTTTGAATCAATTTTCCTACCTATCTTTGTGTCATCGGCGAATTTGCTCATATCGCTAGTAATTCCCTCATCAAGGTCATTGATATATATTATAAACAACAACGGGCCCAAGACTGATCCCTGTGGAACGCCACTTGTTACAGATCCCCACTCGGATTTAACCCCATTTATGGACACTCTCTGCTTCCTGTCTGTGAGCCATGACTCGATCCATGAGAGCACTTTTCCCCCAATGCCATGAACTGCCACTTTCTTTAACAGTCTTTGGTGTGGAACTCTATCAAAAGCTTTACTAAAACCTAAGTAAATAATATCAAACTCTTTATCGTGGTCAACAGCCTCAAAAGCTTTACTGAAGAAAGTTAATAAATTAGTTAGACAAGACCGGCCTCTTGTGAATCCATGCTGAGTATCATTAATCAAGCTATGCTTATCGAGATGGCTTCTTATAATCTCAGCTATAATTGACTCTAGTAATTTGCCTACAATTGAGGTCAGGCTTATTGGGCGGTAATTTGACGGTAACGACTTGTCCCCTGTTTTAAAAACAGGAATTACATTAGCCATCTTCCACATATCAGACACTACACCTGTTTGAAGAGATAAATTAAAAATATTAGTTAATGGTTCATAGAGTTCCATTTTGCATTCCTTAAGAACCCTTGAAAAAACCTCATCAGGACCCGGCGACTTATTTTGCTTCAGTCTGTCTATCTGCTTCACAACCATTTCACTAGTGACTGTGATGTTACATAATTTATCTTCTTCTAGCCCACTATAAAAATTAATTACTGGAATATTGTTAGTGTCTTCCTGTGTAAAAACCGAGAGAAAATAATTATTTAAAATCGAGCACATTTCATTCTCTTTGTCAGTAAGATGCCCATAGGAGGCCTGGTCACAGACCGGGCCGCGGGGGCGTTGACCCCCGAAACTCTCTCCAGGTAAACTCCAGGTAGTTATTTTTAAGGGGACCTATCTTATCTCTAACTTTTGTTCTATAGACCTGGAAAAAACTTTTTGGGTTAGTTTCAGAATCCCTAGCAACTTTAATTTCATAGTCCCTTTTAGCTTTTCTTATCCCCTTTTTAATGTCCCTCTTAATGTCAATATACTGATTCATAAGATGACCCTCACCTCTTTTGATATGCCTATAAATTACTTTCTTAGGCCCTAGTAGATATTTGAGCCTATTATTCATCCATTTTGGGTCATTTCTATTTGATCTAATTTCTTTATATGGGATAAACGTTCTTTGAGCAGCACGTATAGTTGGTTTAGAAAGACACGTAAGCAAACACTATAACATATTTATTAGAAAACGTTTCGGTCCTGGGACCTTGATCACTTCTAACATACAGAGGTAGAAAGACATTATATATATAGGCGGAGAGTGAGATGTGACGCACGTGACCTGAGGAATGTCATAAGAACATAAGAATGGAGGAACACTGTAGAAGTCCTACTGGCCCATGCGAGGCAGGTCCTTATCAAAACAACCTCTACCTATGATGAGGACGGGTAGACGATGAAATCATGTGACTCCTGTGTTGTTGGGTTGGTGCTGCTTAAGTATCATGTATGCCAATGTTTTTGAAATTTTGTAGTTTCCAGTGTTGCATTCTATAGTGTCGGTGACGGCGATTAGTGAGGCTTCTAGGCACCGTCGGCGTCTGAGGTCTGGTTCGGTGAGAACGAGTTGTGCCTCGTTCCAGTTCATCAAATGCCCCGTGGGCACTTGCTATGAGTAACATCAACGTTTCCACCATAAACACATCATCTATCAAAGACCTCACTACGAAACGCAGTTCCACACCTCTAACTTCTACAGCAGGCATCTACACTATCCCTTGTGGGTTCTGTCCCAAGAAATATGTAGGTGAGACAGGCAGAGATCTTGCAGTCCGCCTGAATGAGCATCGAAATGCCTCTAACAGAGACGATGTAAGGTACGCCTGTGTCCTCCACAGAGACTCCACGGGGCATTTGATGAACTGGAACGAGGCACAACTCGTTCTCACCGAACCAGACCTCAGACGCCGACGGTGCCTAGAAGCCTCACTAATCGCCGTCACCGACACTATAGAACGCAACACTGGAAACTACAAAATTTCAAAAACATTGGCATACATGATACTTAAGCAGCACCAACCCAACAACACAGGAGTCACATGATTTCATCGTCTACCCGTCCTCATCATAGGTAGAGGTTGTTTTGATAAGGACCTGCCTCGCATGGGCCAGTAGGACTTCTACAGTGTTCCTCCATTCTTATGTTCTTATGTTCTTGCAGCAAGACTAATCCTAAAGCTGAGGGACATGACCTATTAGGAGAGGTTAAGGGAAATCAACCTGACAACACTGGAGGACAGGAGGGACATGATAACAACAAATAAAATACCGAGAGGTGGATAAGGATAGGATGTTTCAGAGATGGGACACAGCAACAAGGGATCGCAACTGGAAGTTGAAGACTCAGATGCATCACAGGGATGTTAGGAAGTACAGTGAACCCCCGCTTTACGATCAGCTCCCAATGTGACTAATTATGAAAGTGTATTTATGTAAGTGCATTTGTACGTGTATGTTTGGGGGTCTAAAATGGACTAATCTAATTTACAATATTCCTTATGGGAACAAATTCGTTCAGTAATGGCACCTGAACATATTTCTGGAATGAAATAATATCGTAAGCCGAGGGCGTGTGTAGTAAACAGTGACCCTTTCATAACGCCTCAACACCTGCGCGTCTCCCCCGCCTCACCCACCCAACTCCCAGCGCCACCCCATCAGTAGAGGGTACTTCTCCCCTAACCCACGATGTCAGCGATGGCACTGCAGGGAGTGCCGGGCTCACAGGAACTTCCACTACAGGGACAGCATCGTGGAGTTCGACCGCGAGGCAGCTGTCAGGTGTGCCACAGGCAGTGTGTACTCAGTTCCTCAAGCTTCAACATCCGTGCACACGAGGGCCTGGGATCTTCAATCAACTTGGCGTCCACCAGGACGCTGACATGTCCCTAGGGGAGCTCTTCATCGGGCTGCTAACGGAGTCACTGGCTTCTTGGACCTCTTGGGGAGGGTCGATGGTGCTCGTGCAAGCAGCAGATCCCAGGGCAACTTGCTGCTGTTTGCAATGGCTGTCTACCGAGGAGAGACAGGCACCTAGCAACATCTGTTGTTGGGGCAATGGATGAATTCCCTGCTATGTTTGTTTACTGCTCATTACTCTGTAATTTGTCTATGATTGTAATCATGTCATAACGTGTTTATCATTCATTACCTTTGAAACTTGTCATGATTGTGACCAGCTCTACCTGGAGCTCATTACCTTTGTAAATTCTCATGATTAATGTGTTTATGATTCATTACCTTTGCAATTGTTCATGAGTGTGACCAGCTCTACCTGGAGCTCATTACCTTTGTAACTTGGTCATGATTATGACCAGATCTAGTTCATTACCTTTGTAACTTGCTCAGCTATCAAAACTTTGGAGTCCAGTCCCTGGACCAATTATGTACCTCTGTAATCTTTTGACTACCGCCCACAGGATGGGTATGGGGTGCATAATAAACATATTAAACTAACTAGTGAAGGCAGGAAGAAGAGATATAATAAAGTTTATGGAGCAGGGTTAGAGTGGACCTAGTAGCAGCCAGCGAAGAGGTGGGGCCAAGAGCTGTGACTCGACCCCTGCAACCACAGATAAGTAAGAACAAGTAGGTAAGAACATGCATACATATATACATACATGCATACTAGAGTTATAACTTTTTTACTTTTTTCCAAATAAAACATCTTCAGTGTCATAAATCGATGAACTTTTGTTTAAAAACAATGAAAAAGTCCCTAATTCCTCTCAGTTTTCAAAAAAGGTCACCCCTAAATAAAAACTATTAATCATCATTTATCAGCATTACTACTCATTAACCCTTTCAGGGTCCGTGCCGTAGATCTACGGCTTTACGTTCAGGGTCCAAACCGTAGATCTACGCCATGAGCTCAGCTCACTCTGATAAGCTGTGAGTGGTAAATTTGGGCCTAGATATGAGAGAATACATCTATGTGGTATGTGTGCACCACATAAAACAAATCCTGCAGCACACAGTGTATAATGAGAGAAAAAAATGAGACTGTGATTTTCGATTAAAACAGCGACTTTGCAGTTTTTCCGTATGTTTTTTATAGTTGTATTTGCGATTTCTTGATCTCATTTGATAGAATAGAAGATATATTACAGAACTAGAGATGATTTTGATTGGTTTTCTTACTGGAAATGTCTTGAAACTGAGCTCAAAGTAGCGGAAATGTTAAATTTTTGTCGATGTTCAAGAGTAAACAAATGACCTCACACGTCTAATACACGGCAGCTGGTGGGTCTAATATACATTCACAAATGTGATGATGATATTTATACAATTATTACAATATTGCATAACAGTAAATCTTCTATTTTTTGGTTTGAATAAAAATTCATTATGTGAATAAAAAATCAAAATGGAATTCATTTGTAAAGCCTGAAAACATAACTGATGAGCAGAGGAAATCTTAGTTTAGTGCCAGGAATGCCTGCATTGTTTATTCTGGACCCTATTTTGAAATTGGAATATTTTGAACTATGTGTTAAATTGGCTAAATTACCAATTTCCGATCACTTTATTTTGTAGTTGAAACAGTTGACTGGGCAATTTCTTGTGCTCAATCGATAGAATAGAAGTAATACTAGTGAAATAGCTAAGAATTTGGTTGACTGGAATAATGTAATTGGCCTAAAATGGGAGTCAAAGTTGGCAAAATCGCCGATTCTTAAATGTTGCCGACACATCAAAATTCACGAGAGCATAATTTCGTCAATTTTCCATCAAATTTCGTACTTTTTGTTTTATTACCTTCAGAAAAAGATTCTCTACCATTTCATAAGAAAAAATAAAAAAAAATGGCCTCTGAACGCTGAAAGGGTTAAGAAGCAGCTCAGGAAAGTACTAATTGGCAACTCAGATTAATGAAAAATATTAATCACCATATATTTACATTACTCAGGTGTCTTGTAGCTCGATCGCTAGTACACTCAACCCGCACACTGAGGTACGGGATTCGAATCTCCTCCGGTATGACTTGAAAACATTTACCTGGAGTTTACCTGGAGAGAGTTCTGGGGATCAACGCCCCCATGGCCCGGTCTGTGACCAGGCCTCATGGTGGATCAGAGCCTGATCAGTCAGGCTGTTACTGCTGGCTGCACGCAATCCAATGTACGAGCCACAGCCCGGCTGGTCAGGTACCGACTTTAGGTGCTTGTCCATTAGGGACATGTTTCCATAAGACACCTACTGTCCCTGTTCCTGTTTACCCATCAGTTTAAAATGGGTACCTGGGAGTTAGTTGACTGGTGTGGGTCGCATCCTGGGACAAAAATTGACCTAATTTGCCTGAAATGCTCAGCATAACAAGCAGCTTTCTATATTGTAGTACATGTGTATGTATGTCAATGATGTCAGCTAGGCTGCCTGTATACTATGTACATGTACTTGTAGTAAATAAAGATATAATCATCATTATTATTATTATTATTATTATTATTATTATTATTATTATTATTATTATTATTATTATTATTATTATTATTACTCATCATAAGTAGCAGCTCAGAAAATTACTAATTGGCAACTCTATATACTGGCATCTACTATTGTTGTTATCATTTTCTCATTGGTAATGGATGAAAATCTTAGTGCTAAAACCAGTTCTCCAAACATTGAGTATCCGTTTGTATCCCAACTGGTGAAGAATTACGAGGAACTAGAGGCACAGTTTGTTAATGGAATAGAAGAGAGCCTCCATAAATCAGGATGGAGAGATGATATGAAGTTTTTGTACCATCTAACACGAGTGTTTAGATTCTCTGAAGAAAAAGGGCACTTTCCTTTGAATAACTTTCAGAAAATTCCAGACATCAGCAATGCGAGATGGAATTCAAGAGCCATTCTAGCTATTCTTGCATTCATTCTTATACCTACAATACGGAAAACTTTGGAGAAGATATGCAGATTTATTTCATACACCTGGGCAGATTACAGTGGACCCTTGGTTATCGGCTGTAATCCATTCCAAAAGCTCAGCCTAAAACTGAAATGGCCGAAAACCGAAATAATATTTCCCATAAGAATTAATGTAAATACAATTAATCCATTCCAGACAAAAATATTCACAAAAAATAATTTTTTTAACAATTAAATCAGTATTACATACCTTTATTGAAGACTACTGGCTTCTGGAATGCCTGCTACACTCCCTGCATGCCCGTTACACTCCTTGCATGCCTGCTACACTTCCTGCATGCCTACTACACTCCTTACATGCCTGCTACACTCCCTGCATGCCTGTTAAACTTCCTGCATGTCTGCTACACTCCCCGCATGCCTGCTACACTTTTCACATGTGCTACACTCCCTGCATGCCTGTTACACTCCCTACATGCCTGTTACACTACTTGCATGCCTGCTACACTTTATGCATGTCTGCTACTCTCCCTGCATGCCTTTTACACTCCCTGCATGCCTGCTACACTTCCTGCATGTCTGTTACACTCCCTGCATGCCTGCTACACTCCCTGCATGCCTGCTACACTTCCAGCATGCCTGCTACACTCCCTGCATGTCTGCTACATGCAGACATGCATGTAGCAGACACTCAAAAATATTAACAAAAAAATAGATTTTTTAAAGATTAAGTATAGTTTTACATACACAAAACAATGAGAACTGAATCAAATAAATACATGAACAGTTAAATCACTATTACATACCTTTATTGAAGACTCTTGTTGACTTATGGAAGATAGGGAGGAGGAGAGAGGGAGTTGGGGTTATTGTTTGGAAAGGGAATCCCCCTTCATAAGGACTTTAGGTAATAAGTCCCTCTTTGGTGTTACTTCCCTTCTTTGTCTTTTAATGCTACTAGGACCAGCTTGAGAGTCACTGAACCCCTGTTGCACAAAGTAACTGTCCAGAGTGCTCTGTTTCTGGTGCATCTTTAAGATTTCCTAAAATGGGACAAGGTTTTATCACTGAACATGTTGCAGATATGGCTTGTTTCAGCTTGGTCAGGGTGATATTTCTCCACAAAAGTTTACAACTCATTCCACTTTGCACACATGTCCTTAATCACTGAAGAATTCACATCCTTTCCTCTCTCTCTCTTCCTCCTCTGCTGAAGCAAGTTCCTCAGCTGTGGCCTGTTGCTGTTCCATGTGAAGGTGTAGCAGCTCTTCAGTGGTTAGCTCTTCCCTGTGGTCCTCCACCCACTCTTCCACATCCTCACCACTCACGTCCAACCCCATGGACTTCCCCAATGCCACAGTAGATTCCACAACAGGCAGAGGGTCAACAGGCTCAGGGTCAGCCTCAAACCCTTCAAAATCCTTCTCGAGGGCACGGTCTGGCCACAATTGTCTCCAAGAAGAGTGCATAATCCTGGAAGTCACTCCCTCCCAAACCTTACCTATAAGGCTAATGCAATGGAGGATATTGAAGTGATTTCTCCAGAACTCTCTTGGGGCCATTTCAGTGTCTGAGGTCACTTCAAAGCACTTTTGAAACACTGCTTTTGTGTAGAGTTTTTTGAAGTTAGAAATGACCTGCTTTTCCACGGGCTGGATGAGAGGAGTGGTATTAGGAGGCAAGAACTTCGCTCTTTTAACTGAAATCCCTAGACAATTGGTTTGCCAAGTTGGGAGGATGTGCAGAGGCATTCTCCATTACTAGGAGGCACTTGAGTGGCAATTTCTTTTCCAGGAGGTATTTTTTTCACCCTCAGACCAAACGCTTCATGGACCCAGTCAATGAAAAGTTGCCTCGTGACCCATGCCTTATGATTAGCTTTCCACATCACACAATTTACTCTTGATGATATTATTTTTCTTGAATACTCTGGGATTTTGTGAGTGATACATGAGTAAAGGCTTCACTTTGAAATCTCCAGTAACATTAGCACAGAACAAAAGAGTTAGCCTGTCTTTCATAGGCTTGTGTCCTGGCATTGCCTTTTCCTCCTCCATGATGTAGGTCCTCTTTGGAATTTTCCTCCAAAAGAGGCCTGTTTCATCACAACTGAACACTTGTTGGGGTTGGAATTCTTCAGCCTCTATGTACCCCTTGAATTCCTGCACAAATTTTTCAGAACCACGTTTGTCAGAATTTGCAGCCTCCCCATGCCTTACAACACTGTGTATGCCACTACGCTTCTTAAATCTCTCAATCCAGCCTCTGCTTGCCTTAAATTCACTAACATCATCACTAGTACCAGGCACTTTCTTTACGAGATCTGCATGCAACTGCCTTGCCTTTTCACAAATGATCATCTCTGAAACACTAACTCCCGCTGTTTTTCCCTGATCCACAACAACAACAACTTCTCCACATCTTCATTTGTTTGTGATCTCTTTTTTGTTAACAGGTTTACTCCTTTTGCCACATCAGCTTCCTTGACTTTTTCTTTCTTTGCCAGGATAGAAGTGATTGTTGATTTGTTTTTGCCATACATCCTGGCAAGTTCCAGCACTCATACACCACTCTAATATTTTTCTGTTACTTCCTTCTTAAATTCCATCGTGTTTCTCACTTTCTTTACCAAAGAAACTTTACTAGAAACTTTCTTGGGGCCTATGGTGACTTATTTCACAGTCGCACTTTATAAAAAACCTCCCAAAACAATGGATTTTAAGTTAATGTTTGGATGAATGTGCGGAGTATATGCTCACTCGCTGACAGACAAAGGGAGACTGACTCACCAAAGCCTGGCGTCCCAGCAGGAGAGATGGGCTAATGCATCTAATATGGCCAATATACGAGGCAACGGCTGAAATATGGAGCAAAATTTCCGCCGAAAAAACGGCCTAAATACAAATTGGCCAATAAAAAAAGCGGCCGAAAAATGACGTTCCACTGTACATGCATGCATGCACACGTACATACATACATACATACATACATACATACATACATACATACATACATACATACATACATACATACATACATACATACATACATTCCATACCATACCATCATACCATACATTCATACATTACATACATACACTCATACACAACAGTAATTTTGCTGGCTGGTTGTAGAAGCAACAGCTAACCAGATAACATTAATAAGGAAGGTGGCTAGTTGTCTGCTGGATTTCTGAGACATTTCTTATTACTATAATGGAGTATTGTACGTATTTGATACCGAAATCTCATACACCCCTCTCAATATTTGCAGGTTTCCAATGACCTGGGTTTTCTTCATCCAAGTGAGTTTGCCATCATCCACAAGATACTAAGTATTGGGACTCACTACAAGAAGATTACAAATTTTTGTAATACTTATGACATTGTACGAATTAATACAGGTTAGTGTGAAGGGCATTGCATGTATTATTTAGAAAAGCAAATACAAATAGCAAAATGAGCCTTTATCAGTTAATGTTTTTGCTCCAGTGAGTGTCATAGCAACAAGAATGGAACAACACTTCATAAGGTTTACAAACACAGGCTAGGTAGGTTATTTCATTTTTCATGAATGAAGGGTTTCTTATTAATAACTAATAAGGAAAATTTTTTTAAAAGTATGTTCTACAATGTATTTGTTTTCATTCAAGAGAACAGAAGAGTGGCTGGATTTTGAACAGTGCTCCTTGTTTCTTAACCCCAAATCCTGAGGTGTCTCCTGGTGTTGCAAAATTTCTAAAAAAAAAAAAAAAAGAAATTTTTTTTATGAAATGACAGAGAATCTTTTCCCGATTGTAATGACACCAAAAGAATGAAATTTGATGAAAAACTTAGGGAATTATGCTCTCGCGAAGTTAGCGGTCTCTATTATGTTTACGCATTGGCAATTTCGCCCACTTTGAGCCCTATTTTCGGCCAATTCCAATGTACCAGTCGACAAAAATCATAACTATTTCGCTAGAGCTACATTTTTTCTATCGAATGAGTATAAGAAACCACCCATTTACTGATTTCAACTATCCAATAAAGTGGTCAGAAATTGGCAATTTTGCCAATTTCTAACCACTTGTGTGAAATTGGCAAAATTGCCAATTTCACACAAATTTCAAAAGATGCCAATTTCCAAATAGGGTCCAGAATAAACAAGACAGATATTCCTGGCTCTAAAATAATTTTTTTTCTGTTCATTAGTCACATCCCCAGGCCTCTCTTACATTTCTTTTGCTTTCCACTTTGAATTTTTATTCTCACAAAAAAATAGAAGATTTACTGTCATGCAGACTAGGAAGGTCTTTCACAAACCATCCCACTAACAGAATTGTATTTGCCCAACCCAATTTTCATTGCTTCCCAAACAATAAGCTTTGTTGGTTCTCCGAACCATTCATCTACATTTGATAATTCTGTTCGCTCATGTGGAAGTCCCACTCAAATCAAATCATGTGTGTGGGAAAATACCCTGGCTGGTGTGTGGGGAAGTACCCTGGCTGGTGTGTGGGGAAGTACCCTGTCTGGTTTGTGGGGAAGTACCCTGGCTGGTTTGTGGGGAAGTGCCTTGGCTGGTGTGTGCAGGGAAGTACCCTGGCTGGTGTACATAATTTAGTAGGAACACTGTAGCAGACCTGTTGGCCCATACTAGGCAGGTCCTTCACAAACCATCCCACTAACAGAATTGTATTTGCCCAACCCAATTTTCAGTGCTTAACAAACAATAAGCTTTGATGATTCTGTTCACTCATGCACAAGTCCCACTCAAATCAAATCATGTGTGTGGAGAAGTGTCCTGGCTGGTGTGTGTTGGCAAGTACCCTGGTTGGTGTGTTCTTTCTTGAATTCTGTCGTGTTTATTGCTTTTTTACCAAAGGGGTGGCACTAGGAGCTTTCTTTTGGCCCATGGTGGCTTATTTAGCAGTTGCAAGCACTAAAACGAATGGGATATTACGAAATGTATCGTATGAACGTGTGGGATCATGCTCACTGGCTGATAAACAATGACACACTGACTAATTGGTGTGTCGGGCCGCTCGGACGCATTTGGGACGAATGACTATTACCGAGCTAAATGACGCTCACTGAGCCAATATTTTGACCAAAAAGTTACTACAGTGGACCCCCGGATAACGATATTATTTCAATCCAGAAGTCTGTTTGGGTGCCGTTATAGACCGAATTTGTTCCCATAAGATATTGTGAATTAGATTAGTCCGTTTCAGACCCCCAAAAATACACCTACAAAAGCACTTACAAAAATACACTTACATAATTGGTCGAGTTGGGAGCTGATCGTTATGCGGGGGTCCACTGTATTTCCAAATATTACGAAATCCGATGACTATGAAATCCGGGGGTCTGCTGTACGTTTATTTTCCAGTGTACCTCTTAACCATTTCACTGTCCATCACATAGATCTATGTTATTGACACCAAGGTCCCTTATGTAGATATACATCATGAACTATGACATGCTAAGAGTATGTTACATTTTATCTGGCATATATCACACACCATTATAGGTATGCCTCCTGACCAGTGAACCAGGTGCTAAGGGTTTAACGATCAGGGGCCTCATTGTTATACCAGTACCTTGGTTCAACCAACCAATCACAGGAAAGCCTGCCAAAGCTGTGAAGCGATGTTGTATACTTGTGAAACAGCTTTGGCAAACTTGCCTTCCCTCTTGATCGCTACAGTTCACTGTGTCTTGTGCTTGCATTTGTCTTATTGATCACTGTGTCTTATGTTTGCATTTGCCTCATTGTATATAGCTGTATATACTGTACATAGGCTATGTGCACTGTAAATACCAGCTTATTTTGGTGAAGGAAATACATTCATTTATTCTCTGCTGTCTTTTTACTCGTTTCTAAGTAGTTATAGCAATATGGCAAGTGTGCAGGCCGTATCTACACCTGTGTTTATAAAATGAACTCAACCCACTCAGATAAGCTGTGAATGGTAAATTTTGGTCTAGATGTGAGAGAATAGGTTTGTGCAGTGAGTGTGAACAGTATAAAAATTTTTTTTTGCCTGTCATGGTGCATGATGGGGAAAAAATATGACTGTGTTAGGTTTAAAATAGCGAATTTGAGGTATTTTCTAGGATGGTATTTATGGTTTTATGGGCTGTTTCCAGTGGCTAACGCGACGGTCTGGAGTTTTGAGACTCTCTGACCGCGGGTTCAATCCCGCTCGTGGTATGGTTTGTTTCTTGTTATCGTTTGATAGAATGTAAGATATACTATGGAATTAGAGATAATTTTGGTTGGTTCCAGGACTAGCAGTAGCCTGAAATCAGCCTTAGAGTAACAGAAGTATTCGATTTTGCTGATTTTCCTGATCTGTTTGATGGGTTTTTACTAGGTCTGCACTGTATAGCCCTTGTAGCTTAGCGCTTCTTTTTGATTATAATAATAATTTACTAGGTCTGATTCAGTTATTGGAATACCATAAACTATGACAAATCACTCCTGGTTATATTTTGTCTGAGAAATAGGGTTAATCTTCAATATTTTGATGTGATGGCTTCAAAATGAAAGGCAGGTGCAATATGGGAGAGGCTTGGGAATGGGATTAATTAACAGAGGAAATGTCTAAGTTTTTATTTTGGATTCTGTATTTAAATTGAAATATTTTTAATTTTATGTAAAATTTCAGAAGAATTTTTTTTTAAAGGGGGACACAGAACTTTTAATTTTGGGGGTCTGGACAGTGAAAAGGCTAATAGTTCTTATTCTCTAATATTTTTTTTATATCCTAGGAACCTTGGGAACATGATCTCCAGAACCACTAAGAGAACATGTAACACACTGTGTACCATGCAAAAGGAATGTTTATCACCATCCTCTAGGATAGAGGAGTAAATTTGAACAACCATGTAAATATAAGGTTCCCCATGTTATTAAGAGGCCTTTGTTAAATGGAGACAGGCAGCTGATTGGGGTGGATGGCCTGTGCAGTGAGCAAACAGAGGAAATGCAGGTGTGCAGGAGAGTGTAAACAGTTAATTTACTGGACAGAAAAAGATCTAACTGTGTGTTATTGGTATTAGAGGCTATACTGACAGGGGTGTTAATGTTGCAGTTTAAAAACTGTAGTGTAAAGCACCCTTCTGGCAAGACAGTGATGGAGTGAATGATGGTGAAAGTTTTTCTTTTTCGGGCCACCCTGCCTTGGTGGGAATCGGCCGGTGTGATAATAAAAAAAAAAATCATAGAACTTAAAAACTGAAATAGTTTCAAATACTGTACTACAGAGGTTTTTTCATCTTTTTCCAGATAAAAAATATCGTTGTGGATTATATCTGTCATCACTTGCTTCAGCTCTTCATAAAACAGCACGAAGCTTTCACACTACAGTGGTAGAGCTGGAGTACAGACTACTGAGTGATCCACACCTTCCTCTCAGTGAATTGCTGCTTACTCTTCAACCTACAGCTCCATTATTAGCTGCACTTTCCTCACTAGTAACTCAGGTAATTTACTCTCATTTATTCTTCAGTGATGAGAAACCAGTTTTCTTTCTTGTGGTAAGTGATTCTTGAAAGTTATCTTTAATCATATGACACTCCATACTTTTTTTTTTTGCATTGCAATTTATTTTGGCAGTTTATTTTTCTATACATCCATATCTTCTGCATAATGCTTTAACAAGTAAAGCATAAATTGTCTTCAGAAAAAAGAGGGTGATATACTGCATTTAATATTTTTTCACACTTTTGTTATATTTAAAATTGGAAGCAGGTGAAAGGACAAAATTGTGTTGTGGATGCTTGATTACACTAGACAACATAATATATGTTCGGTCTGCTACTGAGATAAATCTAGATGTTCTTTTGTATTGAGCTTGATGATTTCAAATTTGAAGTTGAAATTGAGCCAACATGTCAGAATTTTTAGTTATTGGAAAGCATATTTTTTCAAGAATTGTGTATTTATTAATCATGTTCCATCAAAATTTACAATACAATATAATAATGAGCCATAGAAAACTTACTCCTTGTTATAAAGTAATTGCTAAAGAATGCTTCAAGGACAATAACAACAAATTCTCACTGGAAGTTGAAAATATTAAAAAATGTTTAAAGCATTTGCCTCTAAGCTTGTGACTAACAGTGATTCTCTTTGAAGACACCAACAGTAGTCCCCCATCATATAGGGATTAAAACACCCTTGGTAGCCTAACTCCATTATACTGATATCCTGGTGAAATGTTTTACCATGCTTATTAATAGCATCAAGATTGGATGGAAAGAAGTCAAGATGTGAATGAAGAAATGTCATTTTCAGGGACATACAGCAGTCTAGGTTGGGGCTCTTAGGATATTGACACAGCTTTATCAGGTGATTGTTGCAGTGGAGTGCTCAAGTACTCTGTTATATGCCACTGGCTTGTTTTACCCTGCAGTTCTTTATTCAGCAGATGATTAAGTCTAACACCTGCTCCAGATCACACTTTATGATAATGCTTTGAGATCAATCATGGTTCTTTTCAGTAAACAAGTCTGCAATTTTTCAAAGAATATGCAATGACTCATGTACATTTTGCAGTGTCAGCATCACCCCTTAAGGCTCAGGTTCTTCATCCTCATCGTCTTCTGCTCTCTGCAGCTGGAAATTTAATTCCTGCATTATTTCCTCTGCAGTTGATTGTTGAAGTGGAGTGCTCATGTATTCTGTCATATGCCACTGGTTTGTTTTACTCTTTAGTTCTTTATACAGTGGAACCTCGGCTGTCAAATTTAATTCGTTCCAAATGTCGATTCGACAACTGAAATGGATGACAACCATAAAGAATAATGTAAATAGAATTACAGTGGACCCCTGGTTAACGATATTTTTTCATTCCAGAAGTATGTTCAGGTGCCAGTACTGACCGAATTTGTTCCCATAAGGAATATTGTGAAGTAGATTAGTCCATTTCAGACCCCCAAACATACACGTACAAACGCACTTACATAAATACACTTACATAATTGGTCGCATTGGGAGGTGATCGTTAAGCAGGGGTCCACTGTAATCTGTTCCAGACCTCAGAAAACAATATAATAATTTATTAAAAATTTACTACTGCATAAAACTGTAAAAATGAATACTAAAAGAAACTTTAACTAAAATATTGTACAGAAAATGAAAATTTAACTGCCTCTTACCTGTCAGAGGAGAGCTAATGGCATACTGGAAGCAGGAGGCAGAGGAGAGGAGGAGGTATGCTACTGCTTGGAAGGAGAGTCACCTTCTATTAATGTCAGGCAACTGTCCTTCTGGTGTTGTTTCTCTTCTTTGTCTCTTTTCACTACTAACACCTTGTTCTGGCTCACTGGTTCTTTGTCTCACTAAAAACAAAACCTGTCCAGTGAGGTTTGTTTCAGGCTCTGTTTTAACACTTGTTTAACCCGTAAACAGTCCAAGCAGATCTACGTTTACATGTGTAGTGCTACAAAAGTAGATCTACGTTTTTCTTTACATATTTTCAAATGTAACAAAAAAAAAAGTAGATCAAAGTTTTTTTACACATTTTCAAATGTAAAAAACAAAAAGAAGATCTACTTTTTTTACATACTTTCAAATGTTGAAAAAACGTATATATACGTTTGGACCGTTTACGGGTTAATTGAGACATTACAGTTATTGTACATGTTAGAGAAATGGATAGCCACTGCTTTGTCTGGATGATATTTTTCAGTAAACTCCTGCACTTCATGCCATTTAGCACACATTTCATTGACAAATGCAGTGGGCACATTGTCCCTTCCCTCCTCTTCCTTTGATTACAGCTCCTCTGCAGCAATCTATTGCTGCTCCTTCTGAAGGTCTGCAAGTTGTTCTATGGTGAGTTCAGTTCTGTCCTCCTCCACATCATCTTCAATCACCTCTAGGTCCAAGGTCTTCTCCAGGGACACAATATCCTCTACTGGCTCAGGCTCGTTTTCAAAGCCTTCAAAATCTCTGGCTGCCACAAAGTCAGACCACAATTTCTTCCATGCTGACTGTATGGTCTTAGAAGACACATTTCCCCAGGCTTTGTCTGTATGACTCAAGCAGATGAGGATATTGAAATGGTCCTTCCAGAACTCCCTGAGGGTTAAATTTGTTTCTGAAATGATTTCAAAGCACCTTTCAGAAAGTGCTTTGGTATAGAGTTTCTTGAAGTTATAATTGACCTGCTGGTCCATGGGCTGGATGAAAGGAGTGGTGTTAGTTGCTGAATTTCTCCAGCACCTCATTTTACAAGCTTGGAGGATGAGCAGGAGCATTATCTATAAGTAAAAGGGCCCTGAGTAGCATTTTTTTTTTTAGCCCCAAATCCTGAAGTGTCTCCTGGTGTCGAAGAAAATAAAAAAAAAAAAAATTATTTTTTCTTAGGAAAATGTTAAGATTAATTTTCTAATTGTTTTAAGCCCCAAAACAAATTTTTGCAATCAGTACTTATGGAGATAGTAGGTTGGTAGACAGCAACCACCCAGGGAAGTACTACCATCCTGCCAGATGACTGTGAAACAAAAACCTGTAACTGTTTTGCATGATGGTAGGATTGCTGGTTTCTTTTTCTGTCTCATAAACACGCTAGATAACAGGGATATCTTGCTACTCCTACTTACACTTTGGTCACACTTCACAGACACGCACATGCATATATATATACATACATCTAGGTTTTTCTCCTTTTTCTAAATAGCTCTTGTTCTTCTTTATTTCTTCTATTGTAAATGGGGAAGTGGAAAAGAATCTTTCCTCCGTAAGCCATGCATGTCGTATGAGGCGACTAAAATGCCGGGAGCAATGGGCTAGTAACCCCTTCTCCTGTAGACATTTACTAAAAAAGAGAAGAAGAAAAACTTTATAAAACTGGGATGCTTAAATGTGCGTGGATGTAGTGCGGATGACAAGAAACAGATGATTGCTGATGTTATGAATGAAAAGAAGTTGGATGTCCTGGCCCTAAGCGAAACAAAGCTGAAGGGGGTAGGAGAGTTTCAGTGGGGGGAAATAAATGGGATTAAATCTGGAGTATCTGAGAGAGTTAGAGCAAAGGAAGGGGTAGCAGTAATGTTAAATGATCAGTTATGGAAGGAGAAAAGAGAATATGAATGTGTAAATTCAAGAATTATGTGGATTAAAGTAAAGGTTGGATGCGAGAAGTGGGTCATAATAAGCGTGTATGCACCTGGAGAAGAGAGGAATGCAGAGGAGAGAGAGAGATTTTGGGAGATGTTAAGTGAATGTATAGGAGCCTTTGAACCAAGTGAGAGAGTAATTGTGGTAGGGGACCTGAATGCTAAAGTAGGAGAAACTTTTAGAGAGGGTGTGGTAGGTAAGTTTGGGGTGCCAGGTGTAAATGATAATGGGAGCCCTTTGATTGAACTTTGTATAGAAAGGGGTTTAGTTATAGGTAATACATATTTTAAGAAAAAGAGGATAAATAAGTATACAAGATATGATGTAGGGCGAAATGACAGTAGTTTGTTGGATTATGTATTGGTAGATAAAAGACTGTTGAGTAGACTTCAGGATGTACATGTTTATAGAGGGGCCACAGATATATCAGATCACTTTCTAGTTGTAGCTACACTGAGAGTAAAAGGTAGATGGGATACAAGGAAAATAGAAGCATCAGGGAAGAGAGAGGTGAAGGTTTATAAACTAAAAGAGGAGGCAGTTAGGGTAAGATATAAACAGCTATTGGAGGATAGATGGGCTAATGAGAGCATAGGCAATGGGGTCGAAGAGGAATGGGGTAGGTTTAAAAATGTAGTGTTAGAGTGTTCAGCAGAAGTTTGTGGTTACAGGAAAGTGGGTGCAGGAGGGAAGAGGAGCGATTGGTGGAATGATGATGTAAAGAGAGTAGTAAGGGAGAAAAAGTTAGCATATGAGAAGTTTTTACAAAGTAGAAGTGATGCAAGGAGGGAAGAGTATATGGAGAAAAAGAGAGAGGTTAAGAGAGTGGTGAAGCAATGTAAAAAGAGAGCAAATGAGAGAGTGGGTGAGATGTTATCAACAAATTTTGTTGAAAATAAGAAAAAGTTTTGGAGTGAGATTAACAAGTTAAGAAAGCCTAGAGAACAAATGGATTTGTCAGTTAAAAATAGGAGAGGAGAGTTATTAAATGGAGAGTTAGAGGTATTGGGAAGATGGAGGGAATATTTTGAGGAATTGTTAAATGTTGATGAAGATAGGGAAGCTGTGATTTTGTGTATAGGGCAAGGAGGAATAACATCTTGTAGGAGTGAGGAAGAGCCAGTTGTGAGTGTGGGGGAAGTTCGTGAGGCAGTAGGTAAAATGAAAGGGGGTAAGGCAGCTGGGATTGATGGGATAAAGATAGAAATGTTAAAAGCAGGTGGGGATATAGTTTTGGAGTGGTTGGTGCAATTATTTAATAAATGTATGGAAGAGGGTAAGGTACCTAGGGATTGGCAGAGAGCATGCATAGTTCCTTTGTATAAAGGCAAAGGGGATAAAAGAGAGTGCAAAAATTATAGGGGGATAAGTCTGTTGAGTATACCTGGTAAAGTGTATGGTAGAGTTATAATTGAAAGAATTAAGAGTAAGACGGAAAATAGGATAGCAGATGAACAAGGAGGCTTTAGGAAAGGTAGGGGGTGTGTGGACCAGGTGTTTACAGTGAAACATATAAGTGAACAGTATTTAGATAAGGCTAAAGAGGTCTTTGTGTCATTTATGGATTTGGAAAAGGCGTATGACAGGGTGGATAGGGGGGCAATGTGGCAGATGTTGCAAGTGTATGGTGTAGGAGGTAGGTTACTGAAAGCAGTGAAGAGTTTTTACGAGGATAGTGAGGCTCAAGTTAGAGTATGTAGGAAAGAGGGAAATTTTTTCCCAGTAAAAGTAGGCCTTAGACAAGGATGTGTGATGTCACCGTGGTTGTTTAATATATTTATAGATGGGGTTGTAAGAGAAGTAAATGCGAGGGTCTTGGCAAGAGGCGTGGAGTTAAAAGATAAAGAATCACACACAAAGTGGGAGTTGTCACAGCTGCTCTTTGCTGATGACACTGTGCTCTTGGGAGATTCTGAAGAGAAGTTGCAGAGATTGGTGGATGAATTTGGTAGGGTGTGCAAAAGAAGAAAATTAAAGGTGAATACAGGAAAGAGTAAGGTTATGAGGATAACAAAAAGATTAGGTGATGAAAGATTGAATATCAGATTGGAGGGAGAGAGTATGGAGGAGGTGAACGTATTCAGATATTTGGGAGTGGACGTGTCAGCAGATGGGTCTATGAAAGATGAGGTGAATCATAGAATTGATGAGGGAAAAAGAGTGAGTGGTGCACTTAGGAGTCTGTGGAGACAAAGAACTTTGTCCTTGGAGGCAAAGAGGGGAATGTATGAGAGTATAGTTTTACCAACGCTCTTATATGGGTGTGAGGCATGGGTGATGAATGTTGCAGCGAGGAGAAGGCTGGAGGCAGTGGAGATGTCATGTCTGAGGGCAATGTGTGGTGTGAATATAATGCAGAGAATTCGTAGTTTGGAAGTTAGGAGGAGGTGCGGGATTACCAAAACTGTTGTCCAGAGGGCTGAGGAAGGGTTGTTGAGGTGGTTCGGACATGTAGAGAGAATGGAGCGAAACAGAATGACTTCAAGAGTGTATCAGTCTGTAGTGGAAGGAAGGCGGGGTAGGGGTCGGCCTAGGAAAGGTTGGAGGGAGGGGGTAAAGGAGGTTTTGTGTGCGAGGGGCTTGGACTTCCAGCAGGCATGCGTGAGCGTGTTTGATAGGAGTGAATGGAGACAAATGGTTTTTAATACTTGATGTGCTGTTGGAGTGTGAGCAAAGTAACATTTATGAAGGGATTCAGGGAAACCGACAGGCCGGACTTGAGTCCTGGAGATGGGAAGTACAGTGCCTGCACTCTGAAGGAGGGGTGTTAATGTTGCAGTTTAAAAACTGTAGTGTAAAGCACCCTTCTGGCAAGACAGTGATGGAGTGAATGATGGTGAAAGTTTTTCTTTTTCGGGCCACCCTGCCTTGGTGGGAATCGGCCAGTGTGATAATAAAAATAATAAAAAAAAAACTTATGGAGATATGCAGGAGTAAAGTTGGCAGAAAATGAGCTGCGTATGGCAACAGCCACGAATGCTACTCACCAGGTAAACTGGTTTACTTGCATTCGAAGGTTTCTTGTTTTTTTTTTTTCACTATTTTATTTTTTCACATAACTTATGTGGCCTGTGAGTTCAAACTAAGGTACAATGTACATATATACACTCATATACAACACAATAAGCACAAGAAGATAATTATCAATATATTGTTTACAAAACTTATTTACACATACAAACAATACAAAAAATTGTTTATTACTATTGTTCTATAATATATATACACATGTACAGTCACTGGACATGTTCCTAGAAGTTCTGCAGCATGTGGAACTCTTTGACACATGGTTTCATGCACAATGGTGTTTTACACTTCTCACACATAAAAAGAGTGTGTCTGCATTTTTGTGTGTGTAAAGACAAAACACCTCATATGAGCAGTTTTCTTCATGGTAGTTTTTTTTTTTTTTTTTTAACAAGTCGGCCGTCTCCCACCGAGGCAGGGTGACCCAAAAATAAAGAAAATCCCCAAAAAGAAAATACTTTCATCATCATTTAACACTTTCACCTCACTCACACATAATCACTGTTTTTGCAGAGGTGCTTAGAATACAACAGTTTAGAAGCATATACACATAAAGATACACAATATATCCCTTCAGACTGCCAATATCCCAAACCCCTCCTTTAAAGTGCAGGTATTGTACTTCCCATTTCCAGAACTCAAGTCCGGTTATATAAAAATAACCGGTTTCCCTGAATCCCTTCACTAAATATTACTCTGCTCACACTCCAACAGTTTGTCAGGTCCCAAATACCATTCGTTTCCATTCACTCCTATCTAACACGCTCACGCATGCTTGCTGGACGTCCAAGCCCCTTGCCCACAAAGCCTTCTTTACTCCCTCCCTCCAACCTTTTCGAGGACGACCCCTACCCTGCCTTCCTTCCTCTACAGATTTATACACTCTCCATGTCATTCAACTTGGATCCATTCTCTCTAAATGACCAAACCACCTCAACAACCCCCTCTTCAGCCCTTTGACTAATACTTTTATTAATTCCACACCTTCTAATTTCCACACTGAATTTTCTGCATATTTACACCACACATTGCCCTTAGACAGAACATCTCCACTGCCTCCAACCGTCTCCTTGCTGCAGCATTTACAACCCAAGCTTCACATTCATATAAGAGTGTTGGTACCACTATACTTTCATACATTCCCTTCTTTGCCTCCATAGATAACGTTTTTTGTCTCCACATATACCTCAGCGCACCACTCACCTTTTTTTCCTTCATCAGTTCTACACATTCCCTACCCACTCTAAAACCTCCTTGCTTATCCGCAATCCTTCATTCTGTCTTACCTATAATTCATTCAGTAATAACCCTACTGTACACTTTTCCTGGTATACTCAGTAAACTAATTCCTCTATAATTTTTACAATTTCTTTTGTCCCCCTTCCCTTTATGTAAAGGTACTATACATGCTCTCTGCCAATCCCTAGGTACCTTCCACTCTTTCATACATTAAACAAAAATACCAACCACTCTAACACTATATCCCCCCTGCTTTTAACATTTCTGTCATGATTCCATCAGTTCCAGCTGCTTTACCCCCTTTCATTCTACGTAATGCCTCACACACCTCCCCCACACTCGCATCCTGTTCTTCCTCACTCCTAAACGATGGTATACCTCCCTGGCCAGTGCATGAAATTACTGCCTCCCTTTTTTCGTCGACATTTAAAAGCTCCTCAAAACATTCCCGCCATCTACCCAATACCTCCATCTCCCCATCTACTAACTCCCCTACTCTGTTTTTAACTGACAAATCCATTCATTCCCTAGGCTTTCTTAACTTGTTTAACTCCAAATTTTTTTCTTATTTTCATTAAAATTTCTTGACAGTGCCTCTCCCACTATATCATCTGCTCTCTTTTTGCACTCTCTCACCACTCTCTTCACCTTTCTTTTACTTTGCATATACTCTGCTCTTCTTATAACACTTCTGCTTAGTAAAAACCTCTCATAAGCTACCTTTTTCTCTTTTATCACACCCTTTACTTCATTCCACCAATCACTCCTCTTTCCTCCTGCACCCACCCTCCTATAACCACAAATTTCTACCCCACATTCTAATACTATTCCAACCCTCTTCAACCCCCCCCCCCCCACTACTCATACTTGCACTAGCCGACCTTTCTGCCAATAGTTGCTTATATCTTTCTCGAACCTCCTCCTCCCTTAGTTTATACACTTATACGTCACCCTGCCTCGGTGGGAGACGGCCGACTTGTTGAAAAAAAAAAAAAAAAAAAAAAAACTCTCTCTTAATTGTTGTTGCCATTTTCCTCTTGTCCCATCTACCTCTTACTCTAACTGCAGCTACAACTAAATAATGACCCAATATATCAGTTGCCTCTCTATAAACATGTACATCCTGAAGCCTACCCATCAACCTTTTATCCACCAGTACATAATCTAACAAACTACTTTCATTACGTGCTATATCATACCTTGTATTTTTATTTATCCTCTTTTTCATAAAATATGTATTACTTATTGTCCAACGTCTTTCTACACATAGCTCAATTAAAGGCTCCCCATTTTCAATTACCCCTGGCACCCCAAATTTACCTACTACTCCTCAACATTTTTACCCACTTTAGCATTGAAATCCCCAACCACCATTACTCTCACACTTGGTTCAAAACTCCCCACACATTCACTCAACATTTCCCAAAATCGCTGTCTCTCCTCTATACTTCTCTGTTCTCCAGGTGCATAAATGCTTACTATAACCCACTTTTCACATCCAACCTTTATTTTACTCCACATAATCCTTGAATTAATACATTTATACTTTCTTGTTTCCTGCCATAGTTTATCCTTCAACATTATTGCTACTCCTTCTTTAGCTCTAACTCTGTTTGAAACCCCTGACCTAATCCCATTTATTTCTCTCCACTGAAACTCTCCCACCCCTTTCAGCTTTGTTTCACTTAAATCCAGGACATCCAGCTTCTTCTCATCCACAATCATCTCTTTCTTATCATTCGCACAACATCCACGCACATTCAGACATCCCACTTTGACAATTTTCTTCTTATTCTCTTTAATAATCATTACAGGAAAAGGGGTTACTAGCCCATTGTTCCTGGCATTTTAGTTGACTTTTACAACACGCATGGCTTACGGAGGAAAGATTCTTATTCCACTTCCCCATGGATATACATAAAAGGAAAAGTACTAAGAACAAGAACTATTAATATAAAATCAAAGAAAGCTCGGATGAGTGTGTATAAATAAACATGTACATGTATGTGTAGTATGACCTAAGTGTAAGTAGAAGTAGCAAGATGTATCTGTAATCTTGCATATTTATGAGACAGACAAAAGACACCAGCAATCCTTGCATAATGTAAAACAATTACAAGCTTTCGTTTTACACTCACTTGGCAGAACGGTAGTACCTCCCTGGGAGGTTGCTTTCTACCAACCTACTACTGGTAGGTAGTTATTCTAGGTAAATGTCATCATTCCTTCCTATCTACCTACCTTTCATTCTTTCTTCATTCTTTCCTTCCTTCCTTCCTTCTGGTTTCTATAATATGTATACACATATATAGTCACTGGACACTTTCATTGTGTTGTGTGTGAGTGTGTGTGTGGAATTCTAAATGTGCTGAGTCAGGGTCCAGCAGCTGTCAAAGTGACATATTGTATTACTAATTCCCTCTACTGCCATTCAAAACAATGGGGTCTGATGCTGCTTCCCCTCCATCCTCCTACCTAATTATCTTTATTCTTTCTACTTCTTTCTTTCTCTTTTATTTCCTCTTTCATTCTCTCTCTCATTCTCTCTCTCTTTTTTTACACAGGGCTTGAAAAGGTTAAGGATCCCTAGCTTTATTGACAAGCTATTTACAGGTTAAGGATTCCTAACTTTATTGGCAAGCTAAGAGCTGTTACATACATCAGCTCATTTGAAAGCATTTTTATTGTTACGAGACATACAGTAGGGAACAGGATGAAGTTGGAGCCATCTGTGGGCCAGCATTTTCATTTGATCAACTGACTTTATCTCGTTGACATCATTATGCTGTACGAATGTGTTCCATACTCGAGTCATCCTGGGTATATATGATCTCAGATGGAGTGATGTTCTGGAGAAGGGTACAACCAGAGTGAAGTTGCTGCTTTCTGCTCGTCTTGTGGCATAAAAGCTTGTTTCACGCTGTCCTCGAGGTGGATCCAGATGTGGTACTTTGACAATATTGGCCTTGTACATAACAGTAAGGCCACCCACATCCCTCCTGTGTTGAAGGCTCTGCTGAAATGACAGATCTATCCAGGATGGGTCCAGGCGAGAGATGAGACGTCTTGCTCTGTTCTCTACTCTATCAAGCAGTCGGAGATGAGAGGGGGGGCAGGCAAACCAAGAAAGTGGAGCATACTCAAGGTGTGAGCGTACTTGTGCCTCGTACAGAATCTTGCAACCCCTACTATCAAGCAGATGCGAGATACGGCGAAGTGCCGTAAGCTTCCTGGCTGCCTTGTTTGGAAGATTTACAACATGGTTCTTCATGGTTAGTTTGGAGTCAAATTTCACCCCAAGGATATCAACTTCTCAAGGTGCCAACACCCTCCCATTCATCCTTACTACTGCGCCAGCATTACCACCATGGTGCCTAGAGACGATCATCATTTGCATTTTCTCAGGTGCAAATGTTACTTGCCATCTATTTCCTCAAAGCTGATATAGCTCTTAGCTGGTGATTGATGTAGCTTATAAGAGCAGCTGGCATTTCTTCTCTTGGATAAGTGAATGTCAGTGTACAGTCGTCTGCATGTGCATGTGATTCTGGGATGAGATGAAGAAGGTCGTTGAAGTAGACATTCCATAACAATGGTCCCAGCACGCTTCCTTGTGGAACACTTGCTCTCTCTCTCATTTTCTCATTCTCTCTCTCATTCATTCTCTCTCATTCTCCTTCATTCTCCTTTCCCCTTCTTTCTCTTTCTTTCTTCTGGTATCCTGGGCATTGCTTTTGGTCACAAACTCCTCAAAACCATGAAATTGATCTTCACTGACACTTCCATCTGTGTTAGAGTGATCACTTGGGAAGAGAAGAGTCCCAGATTTCCCAGGGAGTCACATATTTCTTACCGCTAGGCATGCTGAACAAGGACTACTGAAATGGCATTTCCACAATGCTCCACTGGCTCCCTGATTTTTTTTATATGGTGCACACTGACCATGGAGACCCATTCTCTTATATGTGGGTCTACCAGCTTTCTCCTCCTTGATTTGAAGCCGCTAGAATTTTGGCGGATTAATACGTCAAGCACATTGGCTCGTAAGACGTATATATATGACCAAAACAGTCAAAGGGCTAATGAGAGACTTTTTGACAGTGGGAGCAAGGACCACATGAACCCACTCAATAAAAAATTGTCTTGTTACCCATGCTTTCATGTTGGCCCTCCACATTAAAGCCAGTTTATTTTTCATAACGTTGTTCTTATTAGAAACTTGTAGATTTTCGGAATGATAAACAAGTAAAGGGTTCATTTTTAAGTCCCCACTTGCATTACCACACATTAACAGAGTGAGCCTGTCTTTCATTGGCTTGTGTCCTGGCATTGTGTCCTCTTCAGTTATATAGGTCCTCTTGGGCATTTTCTTCCAGAAGAAGCCTGTCTCGTCACAATTAAACACTTGTTGGGGGACAAACCCCTCAGCCTCTACATACTCTTGGAATTCAGTAACATACTTTTCAACAGCCACTTTGTCAGCACTGGCAGCCTCCCCATGCCTAGCCACACTATGAATGCCACTTATTTTCTTAAAATTATCAAACCAACCCCTACTAGCCTTGACTCACTCCCACACCGTTGACTCATTGTCCAGTGCCCATTCTGTGAGTACATGACCTGAGCTGTTCGCGTTGTCAGTCAATAACCAAGAGAACATACAAAAACCAGGACATTTTGTTTCTTGAATTCCTTGTTCGAAAACAGATTTGTTCGACAAGTAATGCAGTCAACAACCGAAGTTACACTGTACTGAGCATTCTAAATCAGTTAAACGAACCAGTACTAAATGTGTACTTGTTTTTGGGCTGTACTTACTCCTCACACAGTGTTTTACAGTAAGATAAGGTTTTATATCCTAATTAAAGTTATCTTGTGGAACACCTTCCTTTGTTTGCTTTTCAATCCACACATTAGTAAATTTTTTTTTAACACACCAGCCATCTCCCACTGAGGCAAGGTGACCCAGAAAAAATAAATGTTTTTCTTTTCCCATTTAGTAATGTATTAGGAAATTATATACAGTGGACCCTCGCATACCGTTGGCATCACATATCGTTAAATCTGCATACCGATACATTTTATCACTAAAATTTTGCCTCGCATACCGCTAAAAAACTCGCTCAACGCTATTCGTCCGAGACGCTTCTAATGTGTGGCCTGAGCCAGCTTCACATGTTCCGCCGGTGGCATTGTTTACAAGCCAGCCTCCACGGTAACATCCAAGCATACAATCGGAACATTTCGTATTATTACAGCGTTTTTGGTGATTTCATCTGCAAAATAAGTGACCATGGGCCCCAAGAAAGCCTCTGGTGCTAACTCAGTGGTAAAAAGGGTGAGAAATACTATAATACCACAGTCAGCTGCTGCTGCACCACGTTCAGCTGTTGCTTGACCAGTCAGCTGTTGCTGGATCAGTCAGCTGCTGTTGCACCATGATCAGCTGTTGCTGGACCAGTCAGCTGTTGCTGGATCAGTCAGCTGCTTCTGCACCACGATCAGCTGTTGTTGGACCAGTCAGCTGTTGCTGAATCAGTCAGCTGCTGCTGCACCACGATCAGCTGTTGCTGGACCAGTCAGCTGTTGCTGGATCAGTCAGCTGCTGCTGCACCACGATCAGTTGTTGCTGGATCAGTTTGCTGCTGCATCATGATCAGCTGTTGCTGGATCAGTCAGCTGTTGCTGGATCAGTCAGCTGTTGCTGGACCAGTCAGCTGTTGCTGGACCAGTCAGCTGTTGCTGGATCAGTCAACTGTTGCTGGACCAGTCAGCTGTTGCTGGATCAGTCAGCTGTTGCTGGATCAGTCAGCTGTTGCTGGATCAGTCAGCTGTTGCTGGATCAGTCCGCTGTTGCTGGACCAGTCAGCTGTTGCTGGATCAGTCAGCTGTTGCTGGATCAGTCAGCTGTTGCTGGACCAGTCAGCTGTTGCTGGACCAGTCAGCTGTTGCTGGACCAGTCAGCTGTTGCTGGACCAGTCAGCTGTTGCTGGATAAGTCAGCTGTTGCTGGATCAGTCAGCTGTTGCTGGATCAGTCAGCTGTTGCTGGATTAGTCAGCTGTTGCTGGACCAGTCAGCTGCTGCTGCACCACAGTCAGCTGCTGTTGCACCATCAGCTGTTTCTGAACATGACTCGTCCCGAACCTGTCCCGAACCTGTCCATCCAGCCTGAGCGCCTGCCTTGCCGTCATTGTTTTCAAGCCAGGGTGGCTGGTTGCATGCATACATTCGATACATTCTGTATTATTCCATTATTTATAGTGCTTGTAACTGCTAAATAAGCCACCATGGGCCCAAAGAAAGCTTCTAGTGCCAACCCTGTGGTAAAAAGGGTGATAAATACTATCGTACCACAGTCAGCTGCTGCTGCACCACGGTCAGCTGATAAATTGGACCAGTCAGCTGTTGCTGCACCACAGCTGCTGCTGCACCACAGCTGCACCATGGTCAGCTGTTGCTGCACCACAGCTGCTGCTGCACCATGGTCAGCTGCACCACAGCTGTTGTTGTTGCTGCACCACCATCAGTTGTATTACTCGAAGATGTGGAGAGAGTGTTGTTGGCGTGGCTTAATGTGAAACAATTACCGAGAAACGATTAACCCCGGAGGGTTAGCCACCCAGGATAACCCAAGAAAGTCAGTGCATCATCGAGGACTCTCTAACTTATTTCCATTGGGGTCCTTAATCTTGTCTCCCAGGATGCAACCCACACCAGTCGACTAACACCCAGGTGAACAGGGAAAAACGCCTGGAACTAGTGCTCATATTGGTGAATTTAAAGCCAGCAAAGGTTGGTTTGAGAGATTTAAGAATCGTAGTGGCATACACAGTGTGATAAGGCATGTTCTGGAAGAAAATGCCAAACAGGACCTACAGTACTCAGGAGGAAAAGGCACTCCCAGGACACAGTGTCTCATCAGTCATTGCTGCATCTTCAATAAAGGTAAGTGTCATTTATTCTTCATTTAGTAGAGTAGTACATGCACAATATATACTGTGCATGTACTACTCTACTATTGTGCATGTATCCTTCTCTTTGTGTGTAGGAAAATGTATATTTCATGTGGTAAATTTTTTTTTTCATACTTTTGGGTGTCTTGCACGGATTAATTTGATTTCCATTATTTCTTATGGGGAAAATTCATTCGCATAACGATAATTTCGCATAACAATGAGCTCTCATGAACGGATTAATATTGTTATGCGGGGGTCCACTGTACAGTGGACCCCCGCATAACGATCAGCTCCCAACTCGACCAATTATGTAAGTGTATTTTTGTAAGTGCTTTTGTAGGTGTATTTTTAGGGGTCTGAAACGGACTAATCTACTTCACAGTATCTCTTATGGGAACAAATTCGGTCTATAACGGCACCCAAACAGACTTCTGGATTGAAATATCATTATGTGAGGGTCCACTGTATTTTTATTATTAACACATCAGCTGATTCCCACCAAGGCAGGGTGGCCCGAAAAAGTAAAACTTTCATCATCATTCACTCCATCACTGTCTTGCCAGAAGGGTGCTTTACACTACAGTTATAAAACTGCAGCAGTAACACCCCTCCTTCAGAGTGCAGACACTGTACTTCCCATCTCCAGGACTCAAGTCCAGCCTGCCAGTTTTGGTAATCCTGCACCTCCTCCTAATTTCCAAACTACGAATTCTCTGCCTTATATTCACACCATACATTGCCCTCATACATGACATCTCCACTGCCTCCAGCCTTCTCCTCCCATGCTTCACACTCATATAAGAGTGTTGGTATAACTATACACTTATACATTCCCCTCTTTGCTTCCACTGACAAAGTTCTTTGTCTCCACAAACTCCTCATCAATTCTGTGATTCACCTCATCCTTCATAAACCCATCTGCGGACAAGTCCACTCCTAAATATCTGAATACGTACATTCATCTCCTCCAGACTCTCCCTCCAATCTGATATCCAATCTTTCCTCACCTAAGCTTTTTCTTATCCTCATCACCTTACTTTTTCCTTTATTCACTTTTAATTTTCTTCTTTTACATACCCTACCAAATTCATCCACCAAACTCTGCAACTTCTCTTCAGAATCTCCCAAAAGCACAGTGTCATCAGCAAAGAGCAACTGTGACAACTCCCACTTTGTGTTAGATTCTTTATCTTTTAATCCCACACCTCTTTCCAAAACCCTCGCATTCACTTCTCTTACAACCCCATCTGTAAATATATTGAACAACCACGGTGACATCATACATCCTTCTCTAAGGCCTACTTTTACTGGGAAATAATCTCCCTCTCTCCTACATACTCTAACCTGAGCCTCAATACCCTTGTAAAAACTCTTCACTGCTTTCAGTAACCTACCTCCTATTCCATACACCTTCAACATCTGCCACGTTGACCCCCTATCCACAGTCATATGCCTTTTCCAAATCCATAAATGCCACAAAAACCTCTTTACCCTTAAGTAAATGCTTTTCCCTTATATGTTTCACTGTAAACATTTGGTCTACACAACCCCTACCCTTCCTAAAGCTTCCTTGTTCATCTGCTATCCTACTCTCCGTCTTACTCTTAATTCTTTCAATAATAACTCTACCATACACTTTACCAGGTATTCTCAGCAGACTTATTCCCCTATAATTTTTGCACTCTCTTTTGTCCTCTTTGCCTTTATACAAAGGAACTATGCATGGTCTCTGCCAATCCCTAGGTACCTTACCCTATTCCATACATATATTAAAAATTAGCACCAACCACTCCAAAACTATATCCCTGCCTGCTTTATCCCATCAATCTCAGCTGCCTTGCCCCCTTTCATTCTACCCACTGCCTCACAAACTTCCCCCACACTCACAACTGGCTCTTCCTCACTCCTAGAAGATGTTATTCTTCCTTGCCCTGTACTTGAAATCACAGCTTCCTTATCTTCATCAACATTTAAGAATTCTTCAAAATATTCCCTCCATCTTCCCAATACCTCAAACTCTCCATTTAATAACTCTCCTCTCTTATTTTTAACTGTCAAAATTATTTGTTCTCTAGGCTTCCTCAACTTGTTAATATTTTTATTTTTTTATTATCACACTGGCCGATTCCGACCAAGGCAGGGTGGCCCGAAAAAGAAAAACTTTCACCATCATTCACTCCATCACTGTCTTGCCAGAAGGGTGCTTTACACTACAGTTTTTAAACTGCAACATTAACACCCCTCCTTCAGAGTGCAGGCACTGTACTTCCCATCTCCAGGACTCAAGTCCGGCCTGCCGGTTTCCCTGAATCCCTTCATAAATGTTACTTTGCTCACACTCCAACAGCACGTCAAGTATTAAAAACCATTTGTCTCCATTCACTCCTATCAAACACGCTCACGCATGCCTGCTGGAAATCCAAGCCCCTCGCACACAAAACTTCCTTTACCCCCTCCCTGAAACCTTTCCTAGGCCGACCCCTACCCCGCCTTCCTTCCACTACAGACTGATACACTCTTGAAGTCATTCTGTTTCGCTCCATTCTCTCTACATGTCCGAACCACCTCAACAACCCTTCCTCGGCCCTCTGGACAACAGTTTTGGTAATCCCGCACCTCCTCCTAACTTCCAAACTACGAATTCTCTGCATTATATTCACACCACACATTGCCCTCAGACATGACATCTCCACTGCCTCCAGCCTTCTCCTCACTGCAACATTCATCACCCATGCTTCACACCCATATAAGAGCATTGGTAAAACTATACTCTCATACATTCCCCTCTTTGCCTCCAAGGACAAAGTTCTTTGTCTCCACAGACTCCTAAGTGCACCACTCACCCTTTTCCCCTCATCAATTCTATGATTCACCTCATCTTTCATAGACCCATCCGCTGACACGTCCACTCCCAAATATCTGAATACATTCACCTCCTCCATACTCTCTCCCTCCAATCTGATATCCAATCTTTCATCGCCTAATCGTTTTGTTATCCTCATAACCTTACTCTTTCCTGTATTCACTTTTAATTTTCTTCTTTTGCACACCCTACCAAATTCATCCACCAATCTCTGCAACTTCTCTTCAGAATCTCCCAAGAGCACAGTGTCATCAGCAAAGAGCAACTGTGACAACTCCCACTTTATGTGTGATTCTTTATCTTTTAACTCCACGCCTCTTGCCAAGACCCTCACATTTACTTCTCTTACAACCCCATCTATAAATATATTAAACAACCACGGTGACATCACACATCCTTGTCTAAGGCCTACTTTTACTGGGAAATAATTTCCCTCTTTCCTACATACTCTAACTTGAGCCTCACTATTCTCTTAAAAACTCTTCACTGCTTTCAGTAACCTACCTCCTACACCATACACCTGCAACATCTGCCACATTGCCCCCCTATCCACCCTGTCATACGCCTTTTCCAAATCCATAAATGCCACAAAGACCTCTTTAGCCTTATCTAAATACTGTTCACTTATATGTTTCACTGTAAACACCTGGTCCACACACCCCCTACCTTTCCTAAAGCCTCCTTGTTCATCTGCTATCCTATTCTCCGTCTTACTCTTAATTCTTTCAATAATAACTCTACCATACACTTTACCAGGTATTCTCAGCAGACTTATTCCCCTATAATTTTTGCACTCTCTTTTGTCCTCTTTGCCTTTATTCAAAGGAACTATGCATGGTCTCTGCCAATCCCTAGGTACCTTACCCTCTTCCATACATTTATTAAATAATTGCACCAACCACTCCAAAACTATATCCCCACCTGCTTTTAACATTTCTATCTTTATCCCATCAATCCCGGCTGCCTTACCCCCTTTCATTTTACCTACTGCCTCACGAACTTCCCCCACACTCACAACTGGCTCTTCCTCACTCCTACAAGATGTTATTCCTCCTTGCCCTATACATGAAATCACAGCTTCCCTATCTTCATCAACATTCAACAATTCCTCAAAATATTCCCTCCATCTTCCCAATACCTCTAACTCTCCATTTAATAACTCTCCTCTCCTATTTTTAACTGACAAATCCATTTGTTCTCTAGGCTTCCTTAACTTGTTAATCTCACTCCAAAACTTTTTCTTATTTTCAACAAAATTTGTTGATAACATCTCACCCACTCTCTCATTTGCTCTCTTTTTACATTGCTTCACCACTCTCTTAACCTCTCTCTTTTTCTCCATATACTCTTCCCTCCTTGCATCACTTCTACTTTGTAAAAACTTCTCATATGCTAACTTTTTCTCCCTTACTACTCTCTTTACATCATCATTCCACCAATTGCTCCTCTTCCCTCCCGCACCCACTTTCCTGTAACCACAAACTTCTGCTGAACACTCTAACACTACATTTTTAAACCTACCCCATACCTCTTCGACCCCATTTCCTACGCTCTCATTAGCCCATCTATCCTCCAACAGCTGTTTATATCTTACCCTAACTGCCTCCTCTTTTAGTTTATAAACCTTCACCTCTCTCTTACCTGATGCTTCTATTCTCCTTGTATACCATCTACCTTTTACTCTCAGTGTAGCTACAACTAAAAAGTGATCTGATATATCTGTGGCCCCTCTATAAACATGTATATCCTGAAGTCTACTCAACAGTCTTTTATCTACCAATACATAATCCAACAAACTACTGTCATTTCGCCCTACATCATATCTTGTATACTTATTTATCCTCTTTTTCTTAAAATATGTATTACCTATAACTAAACCCCTTTCTATACAAAGTTCAATCAAAGGGCTCCCATTATCATTTACACCTGGCACCCCAAACTTACCTACCACACCCTCTCTAAAAGTTTCTCCTACTTTAGCATTCAGATCCCCTACCACAATTACTCTCTCACTTGTTTCAAAGGCTCCTATACATTCACTTAACATCTCCCAAAATCTCTCTCTCCTCTACATTCCTCTCTTCTCCAGGTGCATACACGCTTATTATGACCCACTTTTCGCATCCAACCTTTACTTTAATCCACATAATTCTTGAATTTACACATTCATATTCTCTTTTCTCCTTCCATAACTGATCCTTCAATATTATTGCTACCCCTTCCTTTGCTCTAACTCTCTCAGATACTCCAGATTGAATCCCATTTATTTCCCCCCACTGAAACTCCCCTACCCTCTTCAGCTTTGTTTCGCTTAGGGCCAGGACATCCAACTTCTTTTCATTCATAACATCAGCAATCATCTGTTTCTTCTCATCCACACTACATCCACACACATTCAAGCATCCCAGTTTTATAAAGTTTTTCTTCTCTTTTTTAGTAAATGTCTACAGGAGAAGGGGTTACTAGCCCATTGCTCCCGTCATTTTAGTCGCCTCATACGACACGCATGGCTTACGGAGAAAAGATTCTTTTCCACTTGTTAACCTCACTCCAAATCTTTTTCCTATTTTCAACAAAATTCGTTGATAACATCTCACCCACTCTCTCATTTGCTCTCTTTTTACATTGCTTCACCACTCTCTTAACCTCTTTTTTCTCTCCATATACTCTTCCCTCCTTGCATCACTTCTACTTTGTAAAAACCTCTCATATACTAACTTTTTCTCCCTTACTACTCTCTTTACATCATCATTCCACCAATCGCTCTTCTTCCCTCCTTCACCAACTTTCCTGTAACCACAAACTTCTGTTGAACACACTAACACAACATTCTTAAACCTACCCCATACATCTTCGACTCCATTACCTGTATTCTCACTAGACCATCTATCCTCCAAAAGTTGTTTATATCTTACCCTAACTGCCTCCTCTTTTAGTTTATAAACCTTCACCTCTCTCTTACTTGCTGCTTCTATTTTCCTTGTATCCCATCTTCCTTTTACTCTCACTGGCTACAACTAAAAAGTGATCTATCTGTGGCCCCTCTATAAACATGTACATCCTGAAGTCTATTCAAGTCTTTTATCTACCAATACGTAGTTCAACACCCTGCATCATATCTTGTACTTATCCTCTTTTTCTTAAAATATGTATTAACTATAACTAAACCTCTTTCTATACAAAGTTCAATCAACAGGCTCCCATTATCCTTTACACCTGGCACCCCCTAACTTACCTGCCACACCCTCTCTGAATGTTTCTCCTACTTTAGCATTTAGGTCCCCTCCACAATTACTCTCTCACTTGGTTCAGAGGTTCATATACATTTGCTTAACACCTCCCAAAATCTCTCTCTCTCTCTCCTCTACACTTTCTCTTCTCCAGGTGCATGCACACTTATTATAACCCACTTTTTGCATCCAACCCTTATTTTAATTCACATAATCCTTGAACTTGCACATTTATATTCTCTCTTCTCCTTCCATAACTGCTCCTTCAACATTATTGCTACCCCTTCCTTAGCTCTAACTCTCTCAGATACTCCTGACTTAATCTCATTTATTTCTCCCCACCAAAACTCGCCTACTTTATTTCGCTTAGGGCCAGGATATCCAACTTCTTTTCATTCATAACATTAGCAATCATCTCTTTCTTATTCTCACTACATCCACACACATTCAAGCATCCCAGTTTTATAAAGTTTTTCTTCTTTTTTTTAGTAAATGTCTACAGGAGAAGGGGTTACTAGCCCATTGCTCCCGGCATTCTAGTCACCTCATACGACACGCATGGCTTACGAAGGAAAGATTCTTTTCCACTTCCCCATGGACAATAGATGAAATAAAGAAGAACAAGAGCTGTTAAGAAAAAGAAGAAAAAAACCTTGATGTATGTATGTATACATATGCATGTGTACATCTCTGTGTAGTGTGACCTAAGTGTAAGTAGAAGTAGCAAGATATACCTGTTATCCAGCATGTTTATGAGACAGAAAAAAGACACTAGCAATCCTACCATCATGTAAAACAGTTACAGGTTTCTGTTTCACAGTCACCTGGCAGGACAATAGTACCTTCCTGGGTGGTTGCTGTCTATCAACCTACTATTATATTTAACTGCAGGATCCTATTCTTCATTCTTTTCACTGTGTCACATTGAGGATTACTCATTGCACAAGCCTTTATATTTGTCTCATTGTCTCAGATTGAATAAATCATTGATTCTCTAACACCAGACACTTGTGCTGTCTCAGTGATTTGTGCACCACCCTTCAGCATCTCAATTTGCTCTAATTTTTTTTAAATAAGCATAGTTTCATGCTTAAGTTTCTTCTTTGCTTCCCCAGCATCATCTGCACTTTGTCTGGATACCACAAGAAATATCCAGAGACTAGTTGGGTGATAGAAAAAAAGGAAAAAAAAAAACTGAACAATAATGTATGCTGTCTCATGTGGGAAGCTGTTTGTTAACATCCATTCACCCTCTTCCACACCCTTCCTTACACTTCAAAAACAAGTGAATTGCCCAGTGCATAATGATGGGTCTCCTGCCTGTCTGCCTCGGTGCTCCTTAACAGAAATGCGTGCCACCAATTATGATAAAAGTCCGATAAAATGTACTAATAGTGGGGAAAGTTTTACCCAAAAATTTTGTTACATGGAACTTTTCAATTGAAAGGACAGTCTAGTAGTCGATTGATTAATGGACCATGCCTGCTTAATCAGTTGACTACTGGACATGGACAAGTGTCAAATAAAACAGACTTAGTTCACTGTATTGATGACTTGACTGGACATACAAAAAACAGACACTGATTATACATATACCTGACAGGGGAGACTTGGGACAGCAAGAATGCAAATGTAAAGTCTACAATTCTCTAACAAACTGGCTGGCTAATTGGCTAGGTAGCTGGCTAACTGACTGGCTGGGCTGGGCCGGGCTGCTTGGCCTGTCTGGCCTGCCTACCCTGCCTTCCTGCCTGCCAAAGAATTGGAGGATAGATACAATTCCTTGGATCAAGAGCCCCTCACCAGCATCATTATACAGTACCTTCAAGAGGAGTTAGTGATTAGGTAATTGGCTGAACTCAGCCATTTGCTTATTTCTTATACAAGCAAGGTAGTCAAACCCAGGCAAAAATAATTATTTTCTGTAATTTTTTTTTATTGTGGGAGATATTAGCCCTGTAAGTACTTATATAAAAAGAAGATTGTATGTGTTAAAACATATGTTGGCCAATCAGAAGTTAGTATTCAATCCTCGGCTTTGCACTTAATATATTTAGATAACAACAAAACACTGACCACCATGGGTTTAGTTACAACTGTTTTTTTTCTACCACATGATAATTGTAATTTTCTACTACATGATAATTGATAAAGCTTTATAAGCTTCATCACACTTGATGACAGTTGACAGAAAAATTTCAAGATGATGAGCTCCATATCAAAGAAATTGGAGATACCCTGCTTTTCCTTGAGGCAACTCTATATGGGCTTAACATGCCTTCCCTGAAATAGATACAACAATTGTTTTAAGAAAACAGCATGTTTGCCTGCCTGCATGGCTAAACAGCTGATCAGATCATGCCTCACTAGCCTTGGTACACGTATATCTTTTATTGTTTTGTTACACAGTTTGTATTCTATGTGAGGCTTGTTTTCACTTTCATCCATTTCCATTAGTTTTTTCCACTGTTCAAGAGTACATTGATGTTTGGGGATTTATATTATAATTTAAGCATACAAGTTTTGATGATAGTTGCTACAAGAGAACCATAGACACTACTAACAAATATTAGAGGATCCAGTTCTTAAAGCCAAGGACATGGTTAATAAATTTGTTAGAAGGCATTTTACATGAGAGTTATGACAGTTTCTATAGGTAGAATACTACTTATGACATTATGACAATGATATGATACTTACTACTTAAGTAAAAGAGTGGAGTATTTGAAGGCTAGATACTTCTTTCAACATACCAGCCGTACCCCACTGAGGCGGGGTGGCCCAAAAGGAAATATGAAAGTTTCTCCTTTTATATTTAGTAATATATACAGGAGAAGGGGTTACTAGCCCCTTGCTCCCGGCATTTTAGTCGCCTCTTACGACATACATGAAGGCTAGATACATTTCTAGTTATTAATGTTGTATTTTTACTTCACAGATTGAAGAGAAAAATGTTCATGGATGCATGATACTGGAAGTTCTTCACAAGCACACAGCAAATTCTGTGGCACATGTGAAGCAGGTTCTCATGTGGTGAGTAGCACTAGAACACTGTTGTAGCTTTTGATTATTATGACATTCCAAATTTTAATATAACTCTTTCATGTAAATTCAAATTGTCATCTACTTCAATCTTTGTAATATCAACCTTTTTTGTGGTAGTGTCAAAATATTATTACAATCCCCAGCAGTATACAATTTCTAAATGCTGTACTGTAAATGTTAGCTTAAGTTTTTCTTGGAAAAATATGGGTAATTCTATGGTGATTTAAAAATATACAATACAGTGGTACCTAGAGTTTCGAACAACCCCCTATTTGAACAGTTATGTAAGTGTATTTTTGTAAGTGCTTTTGTAAGCGTATTTTTGGGGGTCTGAAATGGACTAATCTAATTTACATTATTTCTTATGGGAACAAATTCGTTTGGTATCAGCACTCGAACAGCCTTCTGGAACGAATTAAGTTCATAACTTGAGGTACCACTGTACTATGTATTTCTTTTATAATTAGTTTTACTATACCTATGTATGTATTGTATTTTTTTTGTAAAAATTTGTCTTAATCATATTGAGTTATTAGATACTGCATGAAATTTTACAGTCACTTATATTTCAGGGTAGAGCAGGAAGTTCACTCAGTTTTGTTTGACCAACTGACTCACTGGTTGCTGTATGGATTGTTGCTTGATCCACATGAAGAGCTTTTTATCCACATAACTACTGACACTGATGCTCCAAGTGAGGTGCAGGAAATGGATGCTCTTGTAAGTCAGTTTCAGTAGTAAACTATGTACTGCATCTGTATTCTAATTATGGTAATGTTTTAGCTTCATGATTATTTTTACTGATGCTAATTGTTTTAAGCACATTCACTAGACAACCTAGGTTTTTTTTATTAACTCATCAGCCATTTCCCACCAAGGCAGGGTGGCCTGAAAAAAAAACTTCCATCATCACTCACTCCACTGTCTTGCCAGAGGTGTGCTTACACTTTAATTATAAAAGTACAACATTAACATCCCTCCTTCAGAGTGGAGGCACTGTAATTCCCATCTCCAGGACTCGAGTCTGGCCTGCTGGTTTCCCTGAATCCCTTCATAAATGTTACCTTGCTCACACTCCTACGTCATGTCAAATCCTAAAATAACATTTGTCTCCATTTACTACTATCTAATACACTCATGCATGCTTGCTGGAAGTCCAAGCCCCTCGCACACAATACCTTATTTATCCCCTCCCTCCAGCCTTTCCTAGGTCGACCCCTACCCTGCCTTCCCTGCACTACAGATTTATACACTCTCAAAGTCATCTTATTTTTCTCCATCCTCTCTACATATCCAAACCACCTCAGCAACCCCTTCTCAGCCCTCTGGATAATAATTTTGATAATCCTGCACCTCCTAATTTCCAAACTACAGATTCTCTGCATTATATTTACCCCACACATTGCCCTCAGACATAACATCTCCACTGCCTCCAGAATTCTCCTTCTGGCAACATTCACAACCAATGCCTCACACCCATACAAGAGCGTTGGTATAACTATACTCTCATACATTCCCATCTTTGTCGCCACAGACTCATCAGTGCACCATTCACCTTTTTCCCCTCGTCAGTTCTGTGATTCACCTCATCTTTCATAGACTCGTCTGTTGACATGTCCACTCCCAGATATTTGAATACATTCACTTCCTCCATAGTCTCTCACTCCAATCTGATATCCACTCTTTTGTTACCTAAATTTTTTGTTATCCTCATCACGTTAATTTTTTCTATATTCCCTTTTAATTTCCTTCTTTTGCATACCCTACCAAACTCATCCACCAACCTGCAACTTCTCTTCAGAATCTCCCAAAAGCACAGTGTCATCAGCAAAGAGCAACTGTGACAACACCCACTTTGTGTAAGATTCTTTATCTTTTAACCCCGCACCTCTTTCCAGCACCCGAGCATTCACTTCTCTGACAACTCCATCTATAAATATATTGAACAACCATGGTGACATCACACATCCGTGTCTAAGGCCCACTTTTACTGGGAAATAATCTCTCTCTCTTACATACTCTAACCTTAGCCTCACTATCCTCGTAAAAACTCTTCATTGCTTTCAGTAACCTACCTCCTATACCATACACCTTCACCATCTGCCACATTGCCCCCCCATCTGCCCTATCATACATCTTTTCTAAATCCATAAATGCCACAAGAACCTCTTTACCCTTATCTAAATACTGTTCACCTATACAGTGGACCTTCGGTTCACGATATTAATCCGTTCCTGAGAGCTCATTGTAAGCCAAAATTATCGGAAAGCGAATCAATTTTCCCCATAGGAAATAATGGAAATCAAATTAATCCGTGCAAGACACCCAAAAGTATGAAAAAAAAAACTGTTACCACATGAAATATTAAGTTTAATGCAATAGAATAATTACAATAACAACAATAACAATAGAATAATATGTAACAAAAGAATAATTGACACTTACCTTTAATGAAGATCTGGTGATGATTGATGGGATGGGAGGAGGGGAGAGTGTGGATGGTGTTAGCATTTAGAAGGGGAATCCCCCTCCATTAGGACTTGAGGTAGCAAGTCCTTTTCCGGGGTTACTTCCCTTCTTCTTTTAATGCCACTAGGACTAGGTTGAGAGTCACTGGACTTGTGTCGCACAACATATCTGTCCATAGAGGCCTGTACCTCTCGTTCCTTTATGACGTTCCTAAAGTGGTTCACAACAGTGTCATTGTGCAAGTTGCCAACATGGCTTGCAGTAGCTGTGTCAGGGTGATTTTCATCAAAAAAGGTTTGCACTTGAAGCCACTTTGCACACATTTCCTTAATTTCAATAGTCATTAGCACCCTTGGTCTCGGGTTGGCACTAGAAGCTTTCTTGGGGCCCATGGTGACTTATTTTGCAGAAACAAACACCAAAAACAGTGATAATATGGATAATATAGAATGTACTGAATGTATCCTTAGATGCGCGCACACTGGCTGGCTTGTAAACACTGGACACATCTCGTACGAATCGTACTCATACCGGGTTTTGTATCGGGAAGCGAGGCAAATTTTTTTCGATCAAATGCATCGGCTACCGGATTTATCAGATACCGATAGCATCGGGAACTGGGGATCCACTGTATATTACTGTAAACACTTGCTCTCCACACCCCCTATCCTTTCTAAAGCCGCTCTCCACACCCCCTATCCTTTCTAAAGCCTCCTTGCTCTTCTGCTGTCCTGCTTTCTATCTTACTTTTAAATCTGTCAGTAATAACTCTACCATACACTTTACCAGGTATATTCAACAGATTTCCTCCTTTTTCCTTTCAACAAACTGACCATATCCCACTGAGGCAGGGTGGCCCAAGAAGAAAAACAAAAGTTTTTTTTTTTTAAATTTAGTAATTTATACTATCATGCCCCAGCCTGATAGTGGCTTTCTTTGTACTTAGCAAACCAAAATTGTAATTACAGCTTCTCCTCATTTAGCGACATACTCATTTACCGATGACTCAGACTTATGAATGGCTCTCTGACCAGTATGCAAACCAAAATAATGTATATTAGAGCTGATTTCCTCTATTCTGTTTATTAAAATATGCAGTACACTACTGTATAAACATTTAAAAGTATACCAGAAATGTTATAAATGGTGCATAGGTGACATTAAAACAATACCAAAGATGGTTGACACAAACCCAATACCATTATAGCATGCTCCTCACTTAGCGACGAATTCATTTACCGATGAGGTCTTAGGAACGGAGCTCCGTCGTTAAGTGAGGAGAGGCTGTACACACTGTAACCTTTACAAAGAAATAAAGCTTTATCTTTATCTTTAGAAAGGGTTACTAGCCCCTTGCTTCTGGCATATTAGTCGCCTCTTATGATACATATGGCTTATGGAGGAAGAATTCTTTACCACTTCCCCATGGAGATAAGAAATAAGCAAGAACAAGAACTAGTAAGAAAATAGAAGAAAACCGTCAGTGGTGTGTATATACAGTGGACCCTTGGTTATCGGCTGTTCTGCTTATCTGCCAACTCAGTTATCAGCCAGTTTCTCGGCTTCAGGTTATCGGCCATTTTTTCACTTAGCCGTATGAGACGTGTCAACCCACTGCCTCCAGTCGCTCGCGCGTCTGTCTGGCTTTGTCTCTGGGTGAGTGAGGAAGCTTCTGCTCATTCATCCAAACATTTCACTATAATCCATTTTTTTTGTGGTTATTGATTAAGTACATCTGTGAAAAAATAATCATGGCCCCAAAGAAAGTTCCTGGTAAAGTTCCTTGGGTAAAGAAAGTGAGAAACCTGATAGATTTTAAGAAAGAAGTTGTTGAAAAGTATTTTTTTATTTATTTATTATCACACTGGCCGATTCCCACCAAGGCAGGGTGGCCCGAAAAAGAAAAACTTTCACCATCATTCACTCCATCACTGTCTTGCCAGAAGGGTGCTTTACACTACAGTTTTTAAACTGCAACATTAACACCCCTCCTTCAGAGTGCAGGCACTGTACTTCCCATCTCCAGGACTCAAGTCCGGCCTGCCAGTTTCCCTGAATCCCTTCATAAATGTTACTTTGCTCACACTCCAACAGCACGTCAAGTATGATAGTGGTATTTGAGTGCTAGAACTTGCCAGGATGTATGGGAAAAACAAATCAACAATCACTTCTATTCTGGCAAAAAAAGTAGAAATCAAGAAAGCTAATGTTGCGAAAGGAGTAAATGTGCTAATGAAACAAAGGTCACCGATAAGGGATGATATGGAGAAATTGTTGTTGTTGTGGATCACCAAAAAGCAATTAGTGAGAGAGAGTGTTGTGGGGTTGATTATTTGTGAGAAGGCAAGGCAGTAACATGTGGATCTTGTAAAGAAAATGCCTGGAACAAGTGCTGCTGTTTGTGAATTTAGGGCCAGCAAAGGCTGGTTTGAGAGATTTAAGAAGCGTAGTGGCATACACAGTGTGGTAAGGCATGGGGAGGCTGCAAGTTCTGACAAATGTTTGGGTGAGAAATTCATGAAGGAATTCAAGGGGTACGTTGAGGCTGAAGGATTCCTCCCCCAACAAGTGTTCATTTATGACGAAACATGCCTCTTTTGGAAGAAAATGCCAAAGAGGACCTACATCATGGAGGAGAAAAAGGCACTGCCAGGACACAAGCTTATGAAAGACAAGCTTTTGTTCTGTGCTAACGCAAGTGGGGATTTCAAAGTGAAGCCTTTACTGGTGTATCACTGAAAATCCCAGAGTGTTTAAGAAAAACAATGTTGTCAAGAATAGATGTGTGATGTGGAAAGCTAATAATAAGGCATGGGTCACGAGGCACATTTTCGAAGAGTGGGACAATGGTGTGTTTGGCCCCAGTGTAAAAAAATACTTCCTGGAAAGTAAATTGCCATGCAAATGCCTCCTGGTACTGAACAATGCACCTGCTCATCCTCCAGACTTGGAAGACCAGTTGTTTAGGGTTTTCAGTTTTATATAATTGAAGTTCTTGCCTCCTAACACCACTCTTCTCATCCAGCCCATGGACCAGCAGATCATTTCTAACTTCAAAAAACTCTACGCCAAAGCAGTGTTTCAAAGGCGCTTTGAAGTGACCTCAGACACTTAAGAGAGTTCTGGAGGAATCACTTCAATATCCTCCATTGCATAAGCCTTATAGGTAAGGCTTGGCAGGGAGTGACTTCCAGGACTTTGAACTCTGCTTGGAGAAAATTGTGGCCAGATTGTGTCCAAGAGGGATTTTGAAGGGGTTTGGAGCCAACCCTGAGGACCCTATGCTTGTTGTGGAATTTATTGTGTCTTTTGGGAAGTCCATGGGGTTGGAGGTTAGTGGTGAGGATGTTGAAGAGCTGGTGGAGGACCACAGTGAAGAGCTAACCACTGAAGAGCTGCAAGAGCTTCATCTGGAACAGCAACAGACCACAGCTGAGGAACTTGCTTTGGAGGAGGAGGAAGAGGGAGGGAAGGAGGTGCCTTCTTCAGGGATTAAGGAGATTTGTGCATTGTGGAGTAGGGTGCCAGCTTTTGTGGAGAAATATCACCATGACCAAGCTGAAACAAGCCATATCTGCAACATGTTCAGTGACAAAACCTTGTCCCACTTCAGGGAAATCTTAAAGAGAAGCCAGAAACAGACCTCCCTGGACAGATTTTTTGTGCAACAGGGGTCCAGTGACTCTCAAGCTGGTCCTGGTGGCATTAAAAGACAAAGAAGGGAAGTAACCCCAGAGAGGGACTTGTTACCTGAAGTCTTTATGGATAGGGATTCCCCTTCCAAACATTGATAAATTAGACACATGTGCAACTCTTGGGTATCTTTATTAAGGAAACGTTTCGCCACACAGTGGCTTCATTAGTCCATACAAAGGAGAATCGTGAAGAACAGGAGGAGAATGAGGTAATCAGTCCCTCAACCTTGAGTCAATGTGGTCAGTCCATCAATCTTGAATAGAATACAGCATATGTGCAGAGAAGTAGCTTATATACTGTAGGCAGGAGAGGTGCAGCAGTCATAAATGGTGTCACATTTATCTAATGTGGAAGTAGGTCATGCCCAAGGGTTAGGCAAGCGAAGAATTCCCAAGTATTAAGATCCCAAGAAGTTGCAGTGTCTGACAGGATTGTAGATGAATGGTTCAGAGAACCAACACGTTGATAAATTAGACACATGTGCAACTCTTGAGGAAACATTTCGCCACACAGTGGCTTCATCAGTCCTACAGAGGAGAATCGTGAAGAACAGGAGGAGAATGAGGTAATCAGTCCCTCAACCTTGAGTCAATGTGGTCAGTCCATCAATCTTGAATAGAATACGGCATATGTGCGGAAAAGTAGTGCAGCAGTCGTAGGTGGTGTCACATTTGTCAATAAAGATACCCAAGAGTTGCATATGTGTCTAATTTATCAATGTGTCAGTTCTCTGAACCATTCATCTACAATCCTGTCAGACATTGCAACTTCTTGGGATCTTAATACTTGGGAATTCTTCACTTGCCTAACCCTTGGGCATGACCTACTTCCACATTGGACAACGACACTACCTATGACTGCTGCACCTCTCCTGCCTACAGTATATAAGCTACTTCTTCGCACATATGCTGTATTCTATTCAAGATTGATGGACTGACTACATCGACTCAAGGTTGAGGGACTGATTACCTCATTCTCCTCCTGTTCTTCACGATTCTCCTTTGTATGGACTGATAAAGCCACTGTGTGGCGAAATGTTTCCACAATAAAGATACCCAAGAGTTGCACATGTGTCTAATTTATCAAACAATAACCCCCACTCCCTCCCTCCTCTTCCCTATCTTCCATAAGCCAACAAGAGTCTTCAATAAAGGTATGTAATAGTGATTTAATTGTTCATGTATTTATTTTATTTAATTCTCATTTTTTGCGTATGTAAAACTGTAATTAATCTTTACAAAAATTTTTTTTTGTTAATATTTTTGGGTGTCGGGAACAGATTAATTGTATTTACATTAATTCTCATGGGAAATATTATTTCATTTTTCAGCCATTTTGGTTTTAGGCCGACCTTCTGGAACGGATTATGACCGATAACCGAGGGTCCACTGCATATGCTTGTACATGTATGTGTAGTGTGACCTAAGTGTAAGTAGATGTAGCAAGATGTACCTGAAATCTTGCATGTTATGAGACAGAGAAAAGACACCAGCAATCATTTTTCTTTCAACAAACCAGCCATATCCCACTGAGGCATTGTGGCCGCAAAAAGAAAAATGAGTTTCTCTTTTTAACTTAAGTAATGTATACAGGGGGAGGGGTTACTTGCCGCTTGCTCCCGGCACTTTAGTTGCCTCTTACAACACGCATGGCTTATGGAGGAAGAATTCTGTTCCACTTCCCCATGAACATAAGAGGAAATAAGCAAGAACAGAAACTAGTAAGAAAAGAAAAGAAAACCCAGAATCGCTTGTATATGCAGTGTAACCTCGGTACTTGAACTTTATTCATTCCAGAAGGCTGTTCGAGTGCCAGTCTGTTCGAACGAATTTTTCCCAACCAATTTTCTTTTTGGTTGGCTGTTATTAGTAATCTTCGTAGGCCCTATGGTGACTTGTTTATACAAATAATATATAAAAACACCAAAAAATGTGAAGAAGCACATAATAGTTTACGGTAAAGTTCTGGCAGGTCGTGTTTACAGTGGTCCCTCGTTTTTCATAATTAATCCATTCCTGGAGGAGCTACTATAAACGAAATTTACAATTTGCGAATCAATTTTCCCCATAAGAAATAATGTAAATACAATTAATCTGTTCCTGACACCCAGAATTATTAAAACAAAAAATTTTTTTACATGAAATATACATGTAGTACATAAACAGTACAATGGGAAATGATGAATGAAACATTAACAGCATAACACTTACCTTTATTGGAGATTCTTCTTAGTGTATAAGAGACTGGAGGAGGAGAGAGATTGGATTGTTTATAGTGTGGAAGGGGAATCCCCTTCCATCAACACCTCAGGTACCATTTGCTTTTCTGGGGTTGCTTGTCTTCTCTGTTTCTTAATGCCACTAGGACCACCTTGAGAGTCACTGGAGTCCTGTCTCGCAAAATAACTGTCCAGAGAGCTCTGTTTCTGGCATCTCTTTAACACTTCCCTAAAATGGCCCAAGACTTTGTCACTGTACATGTTGCCAACATGGCTTGCAACAACCTTGTTAGGGTGATGTTTCTCCATAAGGCTTTCCATCTTACCCCACATAGTAAAAATCTCTTTAATTTCTGAAGAAGGCACCTTCTTCCATCTCTCTTCCTCCTCCTCTGCAGCAAGATTCTGAGCTGCGATCTGTTGCTGTTCCTGCTGAAGCTCTTGCAGCTCCTCAGTGGTGAGCTCTTCGTTGTGGTCTTCCACCAATTCTTCCACATCCTCCAAACTCACATCCAACCCCATGGAACTCCCCAGTGCCACAATTGATTTTACAACAGACATAGGCTCATCAGGGTCATTCCCAAACCCTTCAAAATCCCTCTTATTGACACAATCTGGCCACAATTTTCTCCAGGCAGAGTTCAAAGTCCTGGTAGTCACTCCCTCCCAAGCCATACCTATAAGGGTTATGCAATGGAGGATGCTGAAGTGTTCTCTCCAAAATTCCCTTAGGGTCAAGTGAGTGTCTGTGGTCACAGTCAAGCACCTGTGAAACATTGCTTTTGTGTAGAGTTTTTTAAAGTTTGCAATGACCTGCTGGTCCATTGGCTGGAGGAGCGGAGTGGTATTCGGGGGCAAGAACTTTACTGTGATGAGCCCAAACTCCTCAAAAATTAGGTCATCCAAGTTTGGAGGATGAGCAGGTGCATTGTCCATTACTAGCAGGCACTTGAGATCCAATTTCTTTTCCAGGAGATACTCCTTCACACTAGGGCCAAACACTTCACTGAACCACTCAACGAAAATTTCCCTCGTGACCCATGCCTTGCTATTAGATTTCCAAAACACACACAATTTACTCTTCATAACATTGTTTTTCTTGAACACTCTGGGATTTTCAGAATGGTACACTAGTAATGGCTTCACTTTGAAATCCCCACTAGCATTAGCACAGAACATTAGCGTCAGCCTGTCTTTCATAGGCTTGTGTCCTGGCATTGCCTTTTCCTCCTGTGTAATGAAGGTCCTCTTTGGCATTTTCTTCCAAAAGAGACCTGTTTCATCACAATTGAACACTTGTTCAGGTTTCAGTCCTTCAGCCTCTATGTACTGCTTGAATTCATGCACATATTTTTCAGTCGCCTTGTGGTCCGAACTGGCAGCCTCACCATGCCTTACCACACTGTGTATGCCAGTACAGTTCTTAAATCTCTCAAACCAGCCTTTGCTGGGCTTAAATTCACCCACATCACCACTAGTTGCAGGCAGTTTCTTTACCAAATTGTCATGCAACTGCCTAGCCTTTTCACAAATAATCGAAGTCATAAGAGTATCTCCTGCTAATTGTTTCTCATTTATCTACACCAATAATAACTTCTCAACCTCTTCGAGTACTGGTGATCTCATTTTTGTCAGCATAGTTACCCCCTTTGCAACAACAGTGTCCTTGATTTCCTTTTTCTTGGCCACTATGGAACATAAGGTTGTGTAGGGTTTCTTATACATCTTGGCCAGTTCGACCACACTTATACCATTTTCATATTGTTCAATGATGGTTTTCTTAAATTCAATCGTATTTCTCACCTTCTTTACCACAGGCTTGGCACTAGGAGCTTTCTTTGGAGCCATGGTAGCTTATTTAGTACGTCAAGCACTAAAATAAATGGAATATTATGAAATATTTCGCTGGAGCACGTGAGGGGACCTTCGCTCACTGGTAAACAATGCCAGACTGGCTGCCGCCACGGCTCACGCCGTGGGTACGCGTCCCGGACGAACTACGATTCGCGAGTCAACCTATGGAAAGCGAGCCCATGTTTAAACGAAAACATCTCTATGATTTCCGAAATTTACGATTGCCGAGAACTACGAAAAGCGAGGGACCACTGTATTTGGTTGAGTGCTGAGCAAACGGTCGACTACCAAGCAATATTTTACTGAACAAAGCGTTCAGATATCAAATTGTTTGAGTAGGGAGCTGTTTGAATACCAAGGTTCTACTAGGTACCTTACCCTTTTCCATACATTTATTAAATAAAAGCACTAACCACTTTAAAATTATATCTCCATCTGCTTTTAACATTTCTGCTTTATCCCATCAATCCCAGCTACTTTACCCCCTTTCATTCTACCCACTGCTTCACGCACTTCCCCCACACTCACAACTGGCTCTTCCTCACTCCTACAAGATGTTTTTCCTCCTTGCTCTATATACGAAATCACAACCTCTCTTTTTCTCTCCACATACTCCTCTCTCCTTGCATCAAATCTACTTTGTAAAAACCTCTCATATGCTAACTTTTTTTTCTCTTACTATCTTTACCTCATCATTCCACCAGTTGCTCTTCTTCCCTTCTGCACCCACTTTCCTGTAACTGCAAACTTCTGCTGAACACTCTAACACTACATTCTTAAACCTATCCCATACATCTTCAACCCTATAGCCTATACTCTCACTAGTCCATCTATCCTCCAATGGTTGTTTATATCTTACCCTAACTGCCTCCTCTTTTAGTTTATAAATCTTCACCACTCTCTCACTTGCTGCTTCCATTTTTCTTTTTACCCATCTACCTTTTACTCTCATTGTAGCTATTACTAAAAATTGATCTGATATACCTGTGGCCTCTCTATAAACATGTACTTCCTAAAGTCTGTCCAACAGTCTTTTATCTACCAATACATAGGCCAACAAATTGCAGCTAGCCTTCCACTTTCGCGAGTTCCACTTTTGCAAGCTTGGAACATTCGCTAATGCCCAGCTGCCTAATCATATTTACCAAACAAATGCAGGAAAAAAGTATGGGAAAATGCTTCCTGCCGCATCCCTACTACCCTCCCCTCTTACCCCCCATCACAATGTTCTTCACAAGGAAGCCTGCAACTACCCCTGCCGCTACCCCTACTGCTTCACCTGAACCTTAAGCCATGGCTGAATCTAACTCCATTGCTAACTCTGACTCTAGTGATGTTGGCGGTGACACTGGCAGTGAGGAGTTAGAATCCACAAACTAGACTCATCATGCCATGCAGTTATTTTTTTTTTATTACCACATCGGCCGATTCCCACCAAGGCAGGGTGGCCCGAAAAAGAAAAACTTTAATCATCATTCACTCCATCAGTGTCTTGCCAGAGGGGTGCTTTACACTACAGTTTATAAAACTGCAACATTAACACCCCTCCTTCAGAGTACAGACACTGTACTTCCCATCTCCAGGACTCAAGTCCGGCCTGCCGGTTTCCCTGAATCCCTTCATAAATGTTGCTTTGCTCACACTCCAACAGCATGTCGTGTATTAAAAACCATTTGTCTCCATTCACTCCTAAAAAATACGCTCCTGCATGCTTGCTGGAAGTCCAAGCCCCTTGCACACAAAACCTCCTTTACCCCTACCCTCCAACCTTTCCTAGGCCAGTCCCTACCCTGCCTTCCCTCCACTACAGATTTATACACTCTCGAAGTCATTCTGTTTCATTCCATTCTCTCTACATGTCCGAACCACTTCAACAACCCTTCCTCAGCCCTCTGGACAACAGTTTTGGCAATCCCGCACCTCCTCCTAACTTCCAAACTACGTATTCTGTGCATTATATTCACACCACACATTGCCCTCAGACATGACGTCTCCACTGCCTCCACCCTTCTCCTCGCTGCAACATTCATCACTCTCATACATTCCCCTCTTTGCTTCCATGGACAAAGTTCTTTGTCTCCACAGACTCCTAAGTGCACTGCTCACCCTTTTTCCCTCATCAGTTCTATGATTCACCTCATCTTTCATAGACCCATCTGCTGACACGTCCACTCCCAAATATCTGAATACATTCACCTCCTCCATACTCTCTCCCTCCCTTCTTCTTTTACATACCCAACCAAATTCATCCACCAACCTCTGCAACTTCTCTTCAAAATCTCCCAAGAGCACTGTCAAAAGCAAAAAGCAGCTGTGACATTCATTCATTCATTCATTCATTAGGGATTTGCCGGTACTTCCGGCCCAGGTCTTCTCCAGATGGCGACCCGGCGGTGGTTGTCGTTCATCTTCTTCTTTCTTCTGTCTTCTTTCTTGGGCCCTCTGGCTGGAGGGTGAGAGCAACTGTGACAGCTCCCACTTTGTGTTAGATTCTTTATCTTTTAACTCCACACCTCTAGCCAAGACCCTTGCATTCACTTCTCTTACAACCCCATCTATAAATATATTGAACAACCACGGTGATATCAGACATCCATGTCTAAGGCCTACTTTTACTGGGAAATAATCTCCCTCTTTCCTTCATACTGTAACCTGAGCCTCACTATCCTCCATGCAGTTACACTCCATATAATCACCTCCATTCAACTGTCATCAGTAACTGCATGACTAACTATCATTATCATCATCACAAGTTGTCAGAGTTCATTTGCCTAACCTTACAAGTGGTGAGTGTTTTGTTTGTTCATTATTTATTAGTATTACTGTCATTACTCCCTATATCATATCTTGTATACTTATTTATCCTTTTTTTTCTTAAAATATGTATTACCTGTAACCAAACCCCATTCTATACAAAGTTCAATCTAAGGCCCCCCCCCATTATCATTTACACCTGGCACCCCAAACTTACCTACCACACCCTCTCTAAACGTCTCTCCTTCTTTAGCATTTAGATCCCCTACCACAGTTACTCTCTCACTTGGTTCAAAAGTTTCTACACACTTGCTTAGCATCTCCCAAAATTTCTCTCTCTCCTCTACACTCCTCTCTTCTCTGGGTGCATACTTATTTTGACCCACTTTTTGCATCTGACCCTTACTTTAATTCACATAATCCTCAAATTTTTACGTTTATATTCCCTCTTCTCCTCCCATAACGGGTCCTTCAACAACTTTGTTTTGCTACCACTTCCTTAGCTCTAGTTAGTAAGTTTATTCAGGTATACACAAATACAATTACATAGATCATACAGAGCAGCATATGTGTAGAGAACCTAGGATAACCCAAAAAAAGTCAGACGAAGTGGCTTATTTCCATTGGGGTCCTTTAACTCTCTCAGATGCTCCTGATTTAATCCCATTTATTTCTTCCCACTGAAACTCCCCTACCCCCTTCAGCTTTGTTTTGCTTAGAGCTAGGACATGCAACTTCTTTTCAGTCATAACATTAGCAATCATCTCTTTCTTATCATCCACATTACATCCATGCACATTCAGACATCCCAGTTTTATGATTTTTTTTTCTTTTTTAGTAGTAGTTTATACAGGAGAAGGGGTTACTAGCCCATTGCTCTGGCATTTTAGTTGCCTGCTACGACATGCATGGCTTACAGAGGAAAGATTCTTTTCCACTTCCTCTGTGTTTTTTAAGAGTTCATGTGATGTGGTAGGTAGGCAGGTAGGTGTGACAGATGTTTTCAAGTGTGTGTGTGTTTGCATTTATTTTTTACACACACACATGCACATGTGCATGTACATTCACTTAAGTATAGATCTACATTCTAAGAACATTTTATTGGCAAACCTTAGTGGGTTAACTTAATCATGAATATTACAGTTTTTCTTTTTAGGTCACCCTGCCTTGGTGGGATATGGCCGGTTTGTTGAAAAAAAAAAATTCTGGTGGGTTGTAGTCTACAAAATGCAGTCCCTATGCTGAAGAACTCACTTTTTGACCCATACGGTCTCAGAGCTTGTTTTTAATATAATAATTTACTAAAGAACACAAGAACAGAGTATTGCTGTTCTAGGCCTGCTGGCAGTGCTAAGGTCCTGCCCACATTCAAACATAACATTCATCTATAACTGTGTACTGCAAAACCAGTGTTTTAATTCCTGTATATGAACATGAAATCATTGATAAAAGATCACTGCAGTAGGCCTATTGACCCATGCTAAGTCAACTATTCTCACTCAGTACTGTATCTCTCCAGATTTTGCAGCTTGTTCTACTCATCTATAACTCAGTTGCCAAAGCCCTTCTATTTCTGAATTTTTCTAATTGAATCCATTGTTTTGAGTTCTGTTTTTGGTAGATTTGTCCAGCACCTTATTTACAGTTGCTTAATAAATTACACCTATCACCAATATGACAGTATTTCCTCAGTGACTGAGGGGAGTTATCATCCAACAAAGACTTGAACCAAGAGTCACTTTTCTGTTCCTGATGAACAAACCACCACCTCACTACTAAAAATAATGACAATAGGAAGATGGGAAATCCTTCAGAAATAAAATGGTAGATAAGTGAAATGTGCTAAGAGAGATTGTATTATGCCACAAGTCCCTCAGATGGAAGTGCCTTGAAGTTGGTGAAGGGCTTTTGATCAAAGGAATTAAAGCAGCCTTCGCCTTCCTATGATCAGACTTGATTATCCCCCTTCCCTCCCTTTCTCAGATTCTGTATGACCCTTATGGGTTTACTGCTTCATGAGAAATATGATTTTTTTTTTTTTAACAAGTCGGCCTTCTCCCACCGAGGCAGGGTGACCCAAAAAGAAAGAAAATCCCCAAAAAGAAAATACTTTCATCATTATACAACACTTTCATCTCACTCACACATGATCACTGTTTTTGCAGAGGTGCTTAGAATACAACAGTTTAGAAGCATATACATATAAAGATACACAACATATCCCTCCAAACTGCCATATCCCTCCAAAACGGACTCAAGTCTGGCTATATAAAAATAACCAGTTTCCCTGAATCCCTTCACTAAATATTACCCTGCTCACATTCCAACAGATCGTCAGGTCCCATATACCATTTGTCTCCATTCACTCCTAACACGCTCACACACGCTTGCTCGAAGTCCAAGCCCCTCGCCCACAAAACCTCCTTTACCCCCTCCCTCCAACGTTTTCGAGGACAACCCCTACCCCGCCTTCCTTCCCCTACAGATAAATACGCTCTCCATGTCATTCTACTTTGATCCATTCTCTCTAAATGACCAAACCACCTCAACAACCCCTCTTCAGGCCTCTGACTAATACATTTATTAACTCCACACCTTCTCCTAATTTCCACACTGAATTTTCTGCATAATATTTACACCACACATTGCCCTTAGACAGGACATCTCCACTGCCTCCAACTGCCTCCTCGCTGCAGCATTTACAACCCAAGCTTCACACCCATATAAGAGTGTTGGTACTACTATACTTTCATACATTCCCTTCTTTGCCACCATAGATAACATTTTTTGTCTCCACATATACCTCAATGCACCACTTGCCTTTTTTCCTTCATCAATTCTATGATTAACCTCATCCTTCATAAATCCATCTGCTGACACATCAACTCCCAGATATCTGAAAGCATTCACTTCTTCCGTACTACTCCTCCCCAATTTGATATCCAATTTTTCTGTATGAAAATATATAATGAAAATGAATAAGACTTTTAAAATATATATGATTAAAAAAAAGGTAGGAAACCTAAATCCTAGATGTACTTGTATTGTTTTTTTTTTATTAACACATTGGCCATTTCCCACCAAGGCAGGGTGGCCCAAAAAAGAAAAACATTCATCATCATTCACTCTATCATTAAATGGGCAATCTAAATAGGTAATCACGCACATTAGAATTATTGCTTAAGATAGAAAAAATGGGTCCTTGGTTTAGTCCTCAACTTTAATTAAAAAAAGCAAGGTTGTCTGCAGTCCTTTTTTTATTATGGGGTATATTTATTATGATGCAGGACAAAGTTGTATGGAAATGTTCTTTATTTATTTTTTTTTTCTACAAATAATGTATGCTTCTTTTTATATCAACAGAGCCTTGAAGGGTTAGAGTGTCCTAAAATGAATCCAGAATGCAAGTTAAGGCTGGAGATGCTGCCCAGCCACATACCTCTCGCTGTTGCCGAAAAAATTCTCTTTATTGGGGAGGCCATCCTTGTGTTTGAGAGGGAGGCAAGAAAAGAAAATGGTAAGGCAGTTTTTTTTTTCAGATTTACAATGTTGCTGAAAGATCCTGGTAAGCAAACAAATGTGCCAGTTAAGAGATGTTACATGAGGTAATAGAAATACAGTATTAGGAAGATGGGACTATTTTCAGGAGTAGTTAAATGTGGATGATGAAAGTGGAGTGATGATTTTGTACCTTGAACAGGGAGGAGTAGGATTTGCTAGGGTAAGGGAGGAACTCAAGAGATGAATGTGCAGGAATTGGGTGAGGTAGAAAGCACTTTGAAATTGAAGCAAAAACTTGGTGATGGATAGAATGAGGACTTAAGATTGCAAAAACTAGCAAGGATATAGTTTTGCAGAAATACAGTATTCAGCATTTCGCTTTATGGAGTTGCGTTAATATGGCAATTTCAAATTATGACCAAAATTTGCTGTATGGCAAGCGATCTTTCAAATATGGCGCACCCCACCTGGTTTGTTTACATTCTCCGTGAGCACATATCTCTATTATGTCTGGAAACTTTCCAAAATTTCAAGTGTTTTAAAGTTGTTGTATACAGTGGAACCTCTGCTTGCAAGTTTAATTCGTTCCATGACCTTGCTCACAACTGGATTTGCTCGTTTGCAGAGTCAATTTTCCTCATTTAAATTAATTGAAATGCAATTAATCCGTTCCAGTAGAATTCTGTACTTCAATAATTTCTCTAATATCAACTCTATGACTTATTTATCTATCTCACTTCATCTAATCTTCTTTTTCTTCTTCAGCACACTGGCTGTATCCCACCGAGGCGGGGTGGCCCAAAAGGAAAAACGAAAGTTTCTCCTTTTACATTTAGTAATATATACAGGAGAAGGGGTTACTAGCCCCTTGCTCCCGGCATTTTAGTCGCCTCTTACAACATGCATGGCTTACGGAGGAAGAATTCTGTTCCACTTCCCCATGGAGGTAAGAGGAAATAAACAAGAACAAGAACTAGAAAGAAAATAGAAGAAAACCCAAAGGGGTGTGTATATATATGCTTGTACATGTATGTGTAGTGTGACCTAAGTGTAAGTAGAAGTAGCAAGACGTACCTGAAATCTTGCATGTGTATGAGACAGAAAAAAAAAAGACACCAGCAATCCTACCATCGTGTAAAACAATTACAGGCTTCAGTTTTAAACTCGCTTGGCAGGACGGTAGTACCTCCCTGGGCAGTTGCTGTCTACCAACCTACTAGCTAGTACTTCATCTAATATGACATAATAAACAATATAAATAACATAGAAACCTGATATATACTCTAAAATGAATAAAATATGTCATTCATGTAGTGGTATGGGTGGTGTTGGCAGTGGACGAGAGTTTGTCTGGAGACTGGGCAAAATACTTCATGAATAATTTCACTAATATCATCTATACTGCTTATTTATCTATCACAGTTCATATAGTATGACATAACAAACAATATGAATAACATAGAAACATGATATATACTCTAGAATGAATAAAATATGTCATTCTTTCTTCTTGTCTTTCAACAGACCGGCCGTATCCCACCGAGGTGGGGTGGCCCAAAAGGAAAAATGAAAGTTTCTCCTTTTACATTTAGTAATATATACAGGAGAAGGGGTTACTAGCCCCTTGCTCCCGGCATTTTAGTCGCCTCTTACAACACGCATAGCTTACGGAGGAAGGATTCTGTTCCACTTCCCCATGGAGATAAGAGGAAATAAACAAGAACTAGAAAGAAAATAGAAGAAAACCCAGATGGGTGTGTACATATATGTTTGTACATGTATGTGTAGTGTGACCTAAGTGTCAGTAGAAGTAGCAAGACGTACCTGAAATCTTGCATGTTTAAAATATGTCATTCATGTAGTGGTAATTGTATAAATATGTCAACCCATTCACGACTGCATTTTTTTTTTTTTTTATTATCACACTGGCCGATTCCCACCAAGGCAGGGTGGCCCGAAAAAGAAAAACTTTCACCATCATTCACTCCATCACTGTCTTGCCAGAAGGGTGCTTTACACTACAGTTTTTAAACTGCAACATTAACACCCCTCCTTCAGAGTGCAGGCACTGTACTTCCCATCTCCAGGACTCAAGTCCGGCCTGCCGGTTTCCCTGAATCCCTTCATAAATGTTACTTTGCTCACACTCCAACAGCACGTCAAGTATTAAAAACCATTTGTCTCCATTCACTCCTATCAAACACGCTCACGCATGCCTGCTGGAAGTCCAAGCCCCTCGCACACAAAACCTCCTTTACCCCCTCCCTCCAACCCTTCCTAGGCCGACCCCTACCCCGCCTTCCTTCCACTACAGACTGATACACTCTTGAAGTCATTCTGTTTCACTCCATTCTCTCTACATGTCCGAACCACCTCAACAACCCTTCCTCAGCCCTCTGGACAACAGTTTTGGTAATCCCGCACCTCCTCCTAACTTCCAAACTACGAATTCTCTGCATTATATTCACACCACACATTGCCCTCAGACATGACATCTCAACTGCCTCCAGCCTTCTCCTCGCTGCAACATTCATCACCCACGCTTCACACCCATATAAGAGCGTTGGTAAAACTATACTCTCATACATTCCCCTCTTTGCCTCCAAGGACAAAGTTCTTTGTCTCCACAGACTCCTAAGTGCACCACTCACTCTTTTTCCCTCATCAATTCTATGATTCACCTCATCTTTCATAGACCCATCCGCTGACACGTCCACTCCCAAATATCTGAATACGTTCACCTCCTCCATACTCTCTCCCTCCAATCTGATATTCAATCTTTCATCATCTAATCTTTTTGTTATCCTCATAACCTTACTCTTTCCTGTATTCACCTTTAATTTTCTTCTTTTGCACACCCTACCAAATTCATCCACCAATCTCTGCAGCTTCTCTTCAGAATCTCCCAAGAGCACAGTGTCATCAGCAAAGAGCAGCTGTGACAACTCCCACTTTGTGTGTGATTCTTTATCTTTTAACTCCACGCCTCTTGCCAAGACCCTCGCATTTACTTCTCTTACAACCCCATCTATAAATATATTAAACAACCACGGTGACATCACACATCCTTGTCTAAGGCCTACTTTTACTGGGAAAAAATTTCCCTCTTTCCTACATACTCTAACTTGAGCCTCACTATCCTCGTAAAAACTCTTCACTTCTTTCAGTAACCTACCTCCTACACCATACACTTGCAACATCTGCCACATTGCCCCCCTATCCACCCTGTCATACGCCTTTTCCAAATCCATAAATGCCACAAAGACCTCTTTAGCCTTATCTAAATACTGTTCACTTATATGTTTCACTGTAAACACCTGGTCCACGACTGCATATTGGAATGAAACTGCCAAGCAATGGATCATTTCTCCTAGGTTGAGCTCAATTTCAAGGCACTTTTCATCATGAAAGCAATCAAAATCATATCTATTTCTGTAATGTATCTTCCATTCTATCAAATGAGACCAAAAAAACAAGAATACAACCATAAAAACCTTTTGAAATTACTGCTAAGGGGTGGCTAATTGCTGAGAAGTGAACTCCATTATTTATGCTTAGATTTCTTTCATTATTATTATTATTATTATTATTATTATTATTATTATTATTATTATTATTATATAAATAATTTGTAATTTTTATTCACACAAAAAATATAAGATATACTGTGACGTCATTTGTTTACACTGAAACAGCCAAGCAATGGACCATTTCTCCTAGGTTGAGCTCTATTTCAAGGTACTTTTCGTCATGAAAGCAATCAAAATCATATATATTTCTGTAATATATCTTCCATTCTATCAAATGAGACCAAAAAATCGAGAATACAACCATAAAAACCATTCAAAATTACCACTTAGGGGTGGCTAATTGCTGAGAAGTGAACTCCATTATTTATGCTTGGAGTTCTTTCATTTTTGGTGTACGTTAAGAAGCATCTTTCCATAATACATTGCCCAAGTTTCAATAAGATAGTCCAACAAACAACTGAGATACAATTCCCGAGATCAAGAGCAAGAGCCCCTCACCAGTGTCAAGGAACCTGCCTTGAGGTCTGCTCACTTGTGGAAATTTTGCTCGCGTATGGAAGCAAAAAATTGACCCATCAATTGCTCGTATTTGGAAAAACTCGCACGTGGACATGCTCGCAAGTAGAGGTTCCACTGTATTTTACATGTTCTTCCTTCAATGCACTGGCTGTATCCCACCGAGGTGGGGTGACCCAAAAAGAAAAACCATAGTTTCTCCTTTTACATTTAATAATATATACAGGAGAAGGGGTTACTAGCCCCTTGCTTCCAACATTTTAGTCGACTCTTATGACACGCATGGCTTATGGAGGAAGAATTCTGTTCCACTTCCCCATGGAGATATTTTATATGTACGTACCCTGATAATTATACTTATGTGTACCTGTACCTAAATATACTTACACACTGTGCTGGCATGCAGGTGCACATTAAAATCACCAAGAGTGTCTCTTCTCTTGATGCCATATTAATAATAATACAGTGGACCCTTGGTTATCGGCCGTAATCCGTTCCAGAAGCTCGGCCTACAATCAAAATGGCCGAAAACTGAAATAATATTTCCCATAAGAATTAATGTAATTACAATTAATCCGTTCCAGACAAAAATACAGTGGAACCTCTACTTGCGAGCATGACCACGTGCAAGTTTTTCCAAATACGAGCAGTCGATGGGTCAATTTTTTGCTTCCATATGCGAGCAAAATTTTCACAAGCAAGCAGACCTCAGGGCAGGCTCCTTGACACTGGTAAGGGGCTCTTGCTCTTGATCTCGGGAATTGTATCCCATTTGTTTGTTAGACTGTCTTATTGAAACTTGGGCAATGTATTCTCGTTTTTTTGGTCTCATTTGATAGAATGGAAGATACATTACAGAAATAGATATGATTTTAATTGCTTTCACGACGAAAAGTACCTTGAAATAGAGCTCAACCTAGGAGAAATGGTCCATTGCTTGGCTGTTTCAGTATGCAGTCATGAATGGGTTGACATTATTTATACAATTATTGCAATAAGGAATAACAGTAAATCTTATATTTTTTGTGTGAATAAAAATTATAAATTATTTATATAATAATAATAATAATATGTATAATAATAATGCATATAATAATAGTATAATAATATAATACAATAATAATAATAATAATAATATAATACAATAATAATAATAATAATATAATACAGTGGACCCCCGGTGTACGATATTATTTCATTCCAGAAGTATGTTCAGGTGCCAGTACTGACCGAATTTGTTCCCATAAGGAATATTGTGAAGTAGATTAGTCCATTTCAGACCCCCAAACATACACATACAAACGCACTTACATAAATACACTTACATAATTGGTCGCATTGGGAGCTGATCGTAAACCGAGGGTCCACTGTATTTATAATAATAATACATAATAATAATGTACTACATATAACAATTATAATAGATGGCTTCAAAAGGCCATCACTAGATGGCAGTGTTTACCACAAAAAAGAGGGAGCAGTTGTGGCCGCCTCCACCTGTTACATAATGACATACAGTGGTCCCTCTTTTTTCATAATTAATCCGTTCCTGGAGCCGTTACTATAAACGAAATTTACGATTTACGAATCAATTTTCCCCATAAGAAATAATGTAAATACAATTAATCCGTTCCTGACACCCAGAAGTATTAAAACAAAAAAAATTTATACATGAAATATACATGTAGTACATAAACAATACAATGGGAAATGATGAATGAAACATTAACAGCATAACACTTACCTTTATTGGAGATTCTTCTTAGTGTATGGGAGACTGGAGGAGGAGAGAGAGTGGATTGTTTATAGTTTGGAAGGGGATTCCCCTTCCAGCAACACCTCAGGTACCAATTGCTTTTCTGGGGTTGCTTGTCTTCTCTGTTTCTTAATGCCACTAGGACCACCTTGAGAGTCACTGGAGTCCTGTCTCGCAAAATAACTGTGGAGAGAGCTCTGTTTCTGGCGTCTCTTTAACACTTCCCTAAAATGGCCCAAGACTTTGTCACTGTACATGTTGCTAACCTGGCTTGCAACAACCTTGTTAGGGTGATGTTTCTCCATAAAGCTTTCCATCTTGCCCCCACATAGTAAAAATCTCTTTAATTTCTGAAGAAGGCACCTTCTTACATCTCTCTTCCTCCTCCTCTGCAGCAAGATTCTGAGCTGCGATGTGTTGCTCTTCCTGCTGAAGCTCTTGCAGCTCCTCAGTGGTGAGCTCTTCATTGTGGTCTTCCACCAATTCTTCCACATCCTCCAAACTCACATCCAACCCCATGGAACTCCCCAGTGCCACAATTGATTTTACAACAGACATAGGCTCATTACGGTCAGTCCCAAACCCTTCAAAATCCCTCTTGTCGACACAATCTGGCCACAATTTTCTCCAGGCAGAGTTCAAAGTCCTGGTAGTCATTCCCTCCCAAGCCATACCTATAAGGGTTATGCAGTGGAGGATGCTGAAGTGTTCTCTCCAAAATTCCCTTAGGGTCAAGTGAGTGTCTGTGGTCACAGTCAAGCACCTGTGAAACATTGCTTTGGTGTAGAGTTTTTTAAAGTTTGCAATGACCTGCTGGTCCATGGACTGGAGGAGAGGAGTGGTATTCGGGGGCAAGAACTTTACTGTGATGAACCCAAACTCCTCGAAAATTAGGTCATCCAAGTTTGGAGGATGAGCAGGTGGATTGTCCATTACTAACAGGCACTTGAGATCCAATTTCTTTTCCAGGAGGTACTCCTTCACACTAGGGCCAAACACTTCATTGAACCACTCGACGAAAATTTCCCTCGTGACCCATGCCTTACTATTAGATTTCCAAAACACACACAATTTACTCTTCATAACATTGTTTTTCCTGAACACTCTGGGATTTTCAGAATGGTACACTAGTAATGGCTTCACTTTGAAATCCCCACTAGCATTAGCACAGAACATTAGCGTCAGCCTGTCTTTCATAGGCTTGTGTCCTAGCATTGCCTTTTCCTCTTGTGTAATGAAGGTCCTCTTTGGCATTTTCTTCCAAAAGAGGCCTCTTTCATCACAATTGAACACTTGTTCAGGTTTCAGTCCTTCAGCCTCTATGTACTCCTGGAATTCATGCACATATTTTTCATCCGAACTGGCAGCCTCACCATGCCTTACCACACTGTATATGCCAGTATGGTTCTTAAATCTCTCAAACCAGCCTTTGCTGGCCTTAAATTCACCCACATCACCACTATTTGCTGGCAATTTCTTTACCAAATCTTCATGCACCTGCCTAGCCTTTTCACAAATAATCGAAGTCATAAGAGTATCTCCTGCTAATTGTTTCTCATTTATCCACACCAGTAATAACTTCTCAACCTCTTCGAGTACTGGTGATCTCATTTTTGTCAGCATAGTTACCCTCTTTGCAACAACAGCATCCTTGATTTCCTTTTTCTTGGCCACTATGGAACATAAGGTTGTGTAGGGTTTCTTATACATCCTGGACAGTTCGGCCACACTTGTACCACTTTCATATTGTTCAATGATGGTTTCCTTAAATTCAATCGTATTTCTCACCTTCTTTACCACAGGCTTGGCACTAGGAGCTTTCTTTGGAGCCATGGTAGCTTATTTAGTACTTGCAAGCACTAAAATAAATGGAATATTATGAAATATTTCGCTGGAGCACGTGAGGGGACCTTCGCTCACTGGTAAACAATGCCAGACTGGCTGCCGCCCCGGCTCATGCCATGGGTACGCGTCCTGGACGAACTACGACTCGCGAGTCAACCTATGAAAAGCGAGTCCATGTTGATACGAAAATACCCCTATGATTGGCGAAATTTACAATTGCCGGGAACTACGAAAAGCGGGGGACCACTGTATTTTATTCATTCTAGAGTATATATCATGTTTATATGTTGTTTATATTGTTTGTTATGCCATATTAGATGAAGTGAGATAGATAAATAAGCCGTAGAGTTGATATTGGCGAAATTATTGAAGTACAGAATTCCACTGGAACAGATTAATTGCATTTCAGTTAATTTAAATGAGGAAAATTGACTCTGCAAACAAGCAAATCCAGTTGCGAGCAAGGTCATGGAATGGATTAAACTTGCAAGTAGAGGTTCCACTGTATTCACCAAAAAATAATTTTTTAACAAAGCAGCATTTCATACCTTTATTGAAGACTAATGCTGGCTTTTGGAATGCCTGCTACACTTCCTGCATGCCTGCTACACTTCCTGCATGAATGCTACACTTCCTGCATGTCTGCTACACTCCCAGCATGCCTGCTACACTCCCTGCATGCTTGTTACACTCCCTGCATGCCTGTTACACTCCTTGCATGTCTGTTACACTTCCTGCATGTCTGCTACACTCTCTGAATGACTGTTACACTCACTGCATGCCTGCTACACTCCCTGCATGTCTGTTACATTCCCTGCCTGCCTACTACACTTCCTGCATGCCTGCTACACTTCCTGCATGAGTGCTACACTTCGTACATACCTGCTACACTTCCTGCATGCCTGCTGCACTTACTTCATGCCTACTACACTTCCTGCATGTCTGCTACACTCCCTGCATGCCTGCTACACTCCTTGCATGTTTGTTACACTTCCTGCATGCCTGTTACACTTCCTGCATGTCTGCTACACACTCTGTATGCCTGTTACACTCATTGCATGCCTGCTGCACTCCCTGCATGCCTGTTACATTCCCTGCCTGCCTACTACTCTTCCTGCATGCCTGCTACACTTCCTGCATGAGTGCTACACTTCGTACATGTCTGCTACACTCCCTGCATGCCTGTTACACTCCCTGCATGCCTGTTACACTCCTTGCATGCCTGTTACATTCCCTGCATGCCTGTTACATTCCCTGCATGCCTGTTACACTCCCTGCATGCCTGCTACACTTCACGCTTAAATTCCATGGTGTGTCTCACTTTCTTTACCACAGGAGCTTTACTAGGAACTTTCTTTGGAGGTATGGTTACTTATTTCGCAGTTGCACTGCAAAAAAAACCACAAAAAACAATGGAAAACAAGCGAAATGTTTGGATGTATGAACAGAAACTTCCTCACACACCAAGAGACACAGCCAAACTGACACACAAGCAGCCCCAGCCAGCGGACAGATGCGTCCCAAATGGCCGATCACTGAATTAGCTGCCAATAACCGGGCGCAAAAAAAACAGCCGATCACCGAGTTGGCCGATAACAGAAGCGGCTGATAACTGGGGGTCCACTGTACACGTAATCTCTTGGGCGCATTAAATGTCATGTATTATGCTAATATAGACATTTCTATTAATCCATCGATGATATTTTTTTTCAAAATTATATAATAAACACAGTACGTAACATATAAACATGATACACCCACAGTATAAAAATTGACATTAATATAAGATTTGTTTACCAAGCAATTGGTGGGGGGTCAGAAGAATTATGTTTTGTCTAGTCACACGCCAGTAACTTAACTAGAAATTTATTACTTTCATTTGCCTTCACTCTATCTGTAGCTATTCATGACCCTTGTGGGTTTAGCGCAGGCATGCATGAGCATGTTTGATAGGAGTGAATGGGGACAAATGGTTTTTAATACTTGACGTGCTGTTGGAGTGTGAGCAAAGTAACATTTATGAAGGGATTCAGGGAAACCGGCAGGCCGGACTTGAGTCCTGGAGATGGGAAGTACAGTGTCTACACTCTGAAGGAGGGGTGTTAATGTTGCAGTTTAAAAACTGTAGTGTAAAGCACCCTTCTGGCAAGACAGTGATGGAGTGAATGATGGTGAAAGTTTTTCTTTTTCGGGCCACCCTGCCTTGGTGGGAGTTGGCCAGTGTGTTAATAAAATAAATACAGTGGTCCCTCAATAATCGTCCGGCCTGAAAGTCGTCCATTTCGGAAATAGTCCTGTTTTTTCGTCAAAATATTGGTTCGCAAATGGTCCGGTAACTCGCTAATAGTCCTTCGTCCTGGACGTGTACTCACGCTCTGAGCCGCCTCAAGCCGCCTCGGCCTTTCCTTCCCAGCCAGTATGCCATTGTTTACCAGTGAGCAACGGTCCCCTCACGTGCTCCAGCGAAATATTTCATAATACATGTATTCCATTTATTTTAGTGCTTGCAAGTTATTTAAGTGCTAAATAAGCTACCATGGCTCCAAAGAAAGCTCCTAGTGCCAAGCCTTTGGTAAAGAAGGTGAGAAATACGATTGAATTTAAGAAAAACATCATTGAACAATATGATAGTGGCGTACGTGTGGATGAACTGGCCAGGATGTATAACAAATCCCGTGCAACCATATCTTCCATCATAGCCAAGAAAAAGGAAATCAAGAATGCTGTTGTTGCAAAGGGGGTAAATATGCTGACAAAAATGAGATCACCAGTACTCGAAGAGGTTGAGAAGTTATTATTGGTGTGGATAAATGAGAAACAATTAGCAGGAGATACTCTTATGACGTCACTTATTTGTGAAAAGGCTAGGCAGTTGCATGATGATTTGGTAAAGAAATTGCCTGCAACTAGTGATGATGCGAGTGAATTTAAGGCCAGCAAAGGCTGGTTTGAGAGATTTAAGAAGCGTACTGGCATACACAGTGTGGTAAGGCATGGTGAGGCTGCCAGTTCGGACCACAAGGCGGCTGAAAAATATGTGCATGAATTCCAGGAGTACATAAGCAGTGAAGGACTGAAACCTGAACAAGTGTTCAGTTGTGACGAAACAGGCCTCTTTTGGAAGAAAATGCCAAAGAGGACCTACATTACTCAGGAAGAAAAGGCGCTGCCAGGACACAAGCCTATGAAAGACAGGCTGACGCTAATGTTCTGTGCTAATGCTAGTGGGGATTTCAAAGTGAAGCCGTTACTAGTGTACCATTCTGGAAATCCCAGAGTGTTCAAGAAAAATAATGTTATGAAGAGTAAATTGTGTGTGTTTTGGAGATCTAATAGTAAGGCATGGGTCACAAGGGACATTTTTGTCGAGTGGTTCAATGAAGTCTTTGGCCCTAGTGTGAAGAATTACCTCCTGGAAAAGAAATTGGATCTCAAGTGCCTCCTAGTAATGGACAATGCACCTGCTCATCCTCCAAACTTGGATGACCTAATTCTGAAGGAGTTTGGGTTCATGACAGTAAAGTTCTTGCCCCCGAATACCACTCCTCTCCTCCAGCCTGTGGACCAGCAGGTCATTGCAAACTTTAAAAAACTCTACACCAAAGCAATGTTTGGAAGATGCTTGAATGTGACCTCAGACTACCAGGACTTTGAACTCTGCTTGGAGAAAATTGTGGCCAGATTGTGTCCACAAGAGGGATTTTGAAGGGTTTGGGGCTGACCCTGATGAGCCTATGTCAGTTGTTAAATCCATTGTGGCACTGGGGAGTTCCATGGGATTGGATGTGAGTTTGGAGGATGTGGAAGAGTTGATGGAGGACCACAACGAAGAGCTAACCACTGAGGAGCTGCAAGAGCTTCAGCAGGAAGAGCAACAGATTGCAGCTCAGAATCTTGCTGCAGAGGAGGAGGAAGAGAGATGGAGGAAGGTGCCTTCTTCAGAAATTAAGGAGATTTTTGAAATGTGGGGTAGGATGGAAAGATTTTTGGAGAAACATCACCCAGAGAAGGATGTTGCAAGCCATATTGGCAACTTGTACAGTGACAGAGTCTTGACCCATTTTAGGGAAGTTTTAAAGAGACGCCAGAAACAGAGCTCTCTGGACAGTTTTTTGCGAGACAGGACTCCAGTGACTCTCAAGGTGGTCCTAGTGGCATTAAGAAACAGAGAAGAGAAGTAACCCCAGAAAAGCAATTGGTACCTGAGGTGTTGATGGAAGGGGATTCCCCTTCCAAACAGTAAATCATCCACTCTGTCTCCTTCTCCAGTCTTCCATACACAAAGAAGAATCGCCAATAAAGGTAAGTGTTATTCTGTTAATGTTTAATTCATCATGTGCCACTGTATTGTTTATGTACTACATCTATATTTCATGTAAAAAAATTTTTTGCTTTAATACTTTTGGGTGTCAGGAACGGATTAATTGAATTTACATTATTTCTTATGGGGAAAATTGATTCATAAATCGTCCATTTCGATAAAAGTCCCACTTCCAGGAACGGATTATGGACGATTATTGAGGGACCACTGTTTAATAATAATACAATAACTTGTAATAATTTAGAAAGGGCAGATGTGTGGATCTTAGGTAAGGGTAAGGAACTGCTTATTGCATTATGGATGGATTTTGAAAAGGAATATGAAAAGGTGGATGTGGAAGCAATGTGGCAGGTGTTGCAAGTCTTTTTTATTTTTTTTCAGCACACTGGCTGTCTCCCACCGAGGCAGGGTGACCCAAAAAAGAGACACTTTCACCATCATTCACACACAGGTGCCCAGATATGACAGTTTAGATGTCACTCCAAACAGCCAATATCCTAATACAGTGGACCCCCGTTTTATGATATTATTTCATTCCAGAAGTATGTTCAGGTGCCAGTACTGACCGAATTTGTTCCCATAAGGAATATTGTGAATTAGATAGTCCATTTCAGACCCCCAAACATACACATACAAACGCACTTACATAAATACACTTACATAATTGGTCGCATTGGGAGCTGATCGTAAACCGGGGGTCCACTGTACTAGTAGGATGGCAGACAGCAACCATCCAGGGAGATACTACTGTCCTGCCAAATGAGTGTAAGACAGAAATCTGTATTTGTTTTACATGATGGTAGGAGTGCTGATGTCTTTTTTCTGTTTCTTCAACACACAAGATAACAAGTACAGTGGACCCCCGCATAGCGATATTAATCCATGCAAGAGAGCTCATTGTTATGCGAAATTATCGTTATGCGAATGAATTTTCCCCATAAGAAATAATGGAAATCAAATTAATCCATGCAAGACACCCAAAAGTATGAAAAAAAAAATTTACCACATGAAATATACATTTTCCTACACACAAAGAGAAGGATACATGCACAATAGTAGAGTAGTACATGCACAATATATATTGTGCTTGTACTACTCTACTAAATGAAGAATAAATGACACTTACCTTTATTGAAGATGCAGCAATGACTGATGAGACACTGTGTCCTGGGAGTGCCTTTTCCTCCTGAGTACTGTAGGTCCTGTTTGGCATTTTCTTCCAGAACAGGCCTTATCACACTGTGTATGCCACTATGATTCTTAAATCTCCCAAACCAACCTTTGCTGGGTTTAAATTCACCAATATGAGCACTAGTTCCAGGCATTTTTTCCTGTTCACCTGGGTATTAGTCGACTGGTGTGGGTTGCATCCTGGGAGACAAGATTAAGGACCCCAATGGAAATAAGTTAGACAGTCTTCGATGACACTGACTTTTTTGGGTTATCCTGGGTGGCAAATCCTCTGGGGTTAATTGTTTCTTGGTATTCTCAATAAGCCACACCAACAACAGTGCTACAGCAGTAGCAGCAGCAGCAGCTGACAGTGCTACAGCAGCAGCAGATGATGCTACAGCAGCAGCAGACGGTACTACAGCAGCAGCAGACGGTACTACAGCAGCAGCAGCAGCAGCTGATGGTGGTACAACAGCAGCAGCAGCAGCTGACAGTGCTACAGCACTAGCAGACGATGCTACAGCAGCAGCAGACGATGCTACAGCAGCAGCAAACAGTACTACAGCAGCAGCAGCAGCAGCTGACAGTGCTACAGCAGCAGCAGATGATGCTACAGCAGCAGCAGACGATGCTACAGCAGCAGCAGATGGTACTACAGCAGCAGCAGCAGCTGACGGTGGTACAACAGCAGCAGCAGCTGACAGTGCTACAGCAGCAGCAGACGATGCTACAGCAGCAGCAGACGATGCTACAGCAGCAGCAGACGGTACTACAGCAGCAGCAGCAGCTGACGGTGGTACAGCAGCAGCAGCAGCTGACGGTGCTACAGCAGCAGCAGCAGCTGACAGTGCAGCAGCAGCAGCAGCTGACGGTGGTACAGCAGCAGCAGCAGCTATACCACCAATAGTAGCGATGGTTGATTGGGGTTTATTGTACAACCTGGCCAGCTCGGAGACACGCACTCCACTTTCATACTTATCAATGATCTTTTTCTTCATCTCTATAGTAATTCTCACCCTTATTGCTGTAGGGTTGGCACTAGAAGCTTTCTTGGGGCCCATGGTCACTTATTTTGCAGATAAAATCACCAAAAACACTGTAATAATACGAAATGTTCCGATTGTATGCTTGGATGTTACCGCGGAGGCTGGCTGGTAAACAATGCCACCGGCGGAACATGTGAGCGTGGCTCAGGCCGCACATAGACGCGTCTCAGACGAACAGCGTTGAGCGGGTTTTTTAGCGGTATGCGAGGCAAAATCTTGGCGATAAAATGTAGCGGTATGCGGATTTAACGTTATGTAAGGCCAACGGTATGCGGGGGTCCACTGTATAAGAACATAAGAACATAAGAAAAAAGGAACACTGCAGCAGGCCTGTTGGGCCATACTAGGCAGGTCCTTTACAATCCTTCCCACTAACAAAATATTTTCCCAACCCAATTTTCATTGCTGCCCAAGAAATAAGTTTTGATGATTCTATTTACTCATTATGCAAGCCTCACTCAAATCCTACTTTTACTTACAATTAGGTTACACTAAATATTCATGTACACATTTATGTAGTAGGTTGGTAGACAGCAGCCACCCAGGAAGGTACTACCGTCCTGCCAAGTGAGTGTGGAATGAAAGCCTGTAATTGTTTTACAAGATGGTAGGATTGCTGGTGTCTTTTGTCTGTCTCATAAATATGTAAGATTACAGGTACGTCTTGTTACTTCTACTTACACTTAGGTCACACTACACATACATGTACATGTTTATTTATACACACTCATCTGAGTTTTCTTCGATTTTATCTTAATAGTTCTTGGTCTTATTACTTTATTCCATGGGGAAATGGAATAAGAATCTTTCCTCTGTAAGCCATGTGTGTTGTAAAAGTCAACTAAATTGCCAGGAACAATGGGCTAGTAACCCATTTTCTTGTAATAATTACTAAAAAGAATAATAAGAAGAAAATTGTCAAAGTGGGAAGTCTGAATGTGTGTGGATGTTGTGCAAATGATAAGAAAAAGATGATTGTGAATGTTAGGAATGAGAAGAAGCTGGATGTCCTGGCTTTAAGTGAAACAAAGCTGAAGGGGGTGGGAGAGTTTCAGTGGAGAGGAATAAATGGGATTAGATCAGGGGTTTCAAATAGAGTTAGAGCTAAAGGAGTAGTAGCAATAGTGTACTAGAAGGATAAGTTATGGCAGGAAAAGAGGGACTATAAATGTATTAATTCAAGTATTATGTGGAGTAAAATAAAAGTTGGATGTGAAAAGTGGGTTATAGTAAGTGCATATGCACCTGGGGAAGAGAGAAGTGTAGAGTAGAGAGAGAGAGATTTTGGGAAATGTTGAGTGAATGCGTGGGGAGTTTTGAACCAAGTGTGAGAGTAATGGTGGTTGGGGATTTCAATGCTAAAGTGGGCAAAAATGTTGTGGAGGGAGTAGTAGGTAAATTTGGGGTGCCAGGGGTAAATGAAACTGGGGACCCTTTAATTGAGCTATGTGTAGAAAGAGGTTTGGTAATAAGTAGTACATATTTTATGAAGAAGAGGATAAATAAATATACAAGGTATGATATAGCACATAATGAAAGTAGTTTGTTAGATTATGTATTGGTGGATAAAAGGTTGATGGGTAGGCTCCAGGATGTACACATTTATAGAGGGGCACCTGATATATTGGATCATTATTTAGTTGTAGCTACAGTTAGAGTAAGAGGTAGATGGGACAAGAGGAAAATGGCAACAAGAAGTAAGAAGGAGGTGAAAGTGTTTAAACTAAGAGAAGAGGAAGTTTGGGTGAGATATAAGCAACTATTGGCAGAAAGGTGGGCTGGTGTAAGTATGAGTAGTGGGGGGGGTGTGTGGAAGAGGGTTGGAATAGTTTTAAAAATGCAGTATTGGAATGTGGGGCAGAAGTTTGTGATTATAGGAGGGTGGGTGCAGGAGGAAAGAGGAGTGATTGGTGGAATGATGAAGTAGAGGGTGTGATAAAAGAGAAAAAGATAGCTTATGAGAGGTTTTTACAAAGCAGAAGTGTTATAAGAAGAGTAGAGTATATGGAGAGTAAAAGAAAGGTGAAGAGAGTGGTGAGAGAGTGCAAAAGGAGAGCAGATGAAAGAGTGGGAGAAGCACTGTCAAGAAATTTTAATGAAAATAAGAAAAAAATTGGGAGTGAGTTAAACAAGTTAAGAAAGCCTTGGGAACGAATGGATTTGTCAGTTAAAAATAGAGTAGGGGAGTTAGTAGATGGAGAGATGGAGTTTTGGGTAGATGGCGAGAATATTTTGAGGAACTTACAAATGTCGACGAAGAAAGGGAGGCGGTAATTTCATGCACTGGCCAGGGAGGTATACCATCTTTTAGGAGTGAAAAAGAACAGGATGTGAGTGCAGGGGAGGTGCGTAAGGCACTATGTAGAATGAAAGGGGGTAAAGCAGCAGGAACTGATGGGATCATGACAGAAATGTTAAAAGCAGGGGGGATATAGTGTTGGAGTGGTTGGTACTTTTGTTTAATAAATGTATGAAAGAGGGGAAGGTACCTAGGGATTGGCAGAGAGCATGTATATTCCCTTTATATAAAGGGAAGGGGGGACAAGAGAGATTGTAAAAATTATAGAGGAATAAGTTTACTGAGTATACCAGGAAAAGTGTGCGGTAGGGTTATAATTGAAAGAATTAGAGGTAAGACAGAATGTAGGATTGCGGATGAGCAAGGAGGTTTTAGAGTGGGTAGGGGATGTGTAGATCAAGTGTTTTACATTGAAGCATATATGTGAACAGTATTAAGATAAAGGTAGGAAAGTTTTTATTGCATTTATGTATTTAGAAAAGGCATATGATAGAGTGGATAGAGGAGCAGTGTGGCAGATGTTGCAAGTATATGGAATAGGTGGTAAGTTATTAAATGCTGTAAAGAGCTTTTCTGAGGATAGTGAGGCTCAAGTTAGGGTGTGTAGAAGAGAGGGAGACCACTTCCCAGTAAAAGTAGGTCTTAGACAGGGATGTGTAATGTCACCATGGTTGTTTAATATACGTATTTATAGATGGGGTTGTAAAAGAAGTAAATGCTAGAGTGTTTGGGAGAGGGGTGGGATTAAATTATGGGGAATCAAATACAAAATGGGAATTGACACAGTTGCTTTTTGCTGATGATACTGTGCTTATGGGAGATTCTAAAGAAAAATTGCAAAGGTTAATGGACGAGTTTGGGAGTGTGTGTAAAGGTAGAAAGTTGAAAGTGAACATAGAAAAGAGTAAGGTGATGAGGGTATCAAATGATTTAGATAAAGAAAAATTGGGTATCAAATTGCGGAGGAGGAGTATGGAAGAAGTGAATGTTTTCAGATACTTGGGAGTTGACGTGTAGGCGGATGGATTTATGAAGGATGAGGTTAATCATAGAATTGATGAGGGAAAAAAGGTGAGTGGTGCATTGAGATATATGTGGAGACAAAAAATGTTATCTATGGAGGCAAAGAAGGGAATGTATGAAAGTATAGTAGTACCAACACTTATGTGGGTGTGAAGCTTGGGTTGTGAATGCAGCAGCAAGGAGGCAGTTGGAGGCAGTGGAGATGTCCTGTCTAAGGGCAATGTATGGTGTAAATATTATGCAGAAAATTCAGAGTGTGGAAATCTGGAGAAGGTGTGGAGTTAATAAAAGTATTAGTCAGAGGACTGAAGAGGGGTTGTTGAGGTGGTTTGGTCATTTAGAGAGAATGGATCAAAGTAGAATGACGTGGAGAGTGATTAAATCTATAGGGGAAGGAAGGCGGGGTAGGGGCAGTCCTCGAAAAGGTTGGAAGGAAAGGGTAAGGGAGGTTTTGTGGGCAAGGAGCTTGGACTTCCAGCAGGCGTGTGTGAGCGTGTTCGATAGGTGTGAATGGAGATGAATGGTATTTGGGACCTGACGATCTGTTGGAGTGTGAGCAGGGTAATATTTAGTGAAGGGATTCAGGGAAACCGGTTATTTTTATATAGCCAGACTCGAGTCCTGGAAATGGGAAGTACAATGCCTGCACTCTAAAGGAGGGGTTTGGGATATTGGTGGTTTGGAGGGTTATGTTGTGTACCTTTATATGTATATGCTTCTAAACTTTTGTGTTCTGAACACCTCTGCAAAATCAGTGATTATGTGTGAGTGAAGTGAAAGTGTTGAATGATGATGAAAGTATTTTCTTTTTGGGGATATTCTTTTTTTTTGGGTCACCATGCCTCGGTGGGAGACAGCCGACTTGTTAAAAAAAAAAAAAATATGTAAACACACTCACCTGAAATTTTTTTTGTTTTTTCTTAATAGTTCTTTGTCTTATTATTTTTCCTTTCATATCCATGAGAAAATGGAATAAGAATTTTTCTTCAGTAAGCCATGCATGTTGTACAAGTCAATTAAAATGCCAGGAGCAATGATCTAGTAATCCTATTCCCGTACAGCTTACTAAAAATAAAAAGACGTGTTGCAAATACAGTGGAACTCCGGTTTTCGCATGCCCCAGTTATTGGACAATTCGGTTTTAGCACAGTTTTTTGTGCAAAATTTTGCTCCAGATATCGGACCTAGATCCAGAAATCATATGTATCAGATGCATCCGCCTGAGCCACTCATACATTCGTGATTCACTCTTGGGCACATTAAATGTCTTGTTTTATGTTAATATAGACATTTTCATTAATCCATCTATGATATTTTTTCAAAATTATATAAGAAATGCATTACATAGCATAGTATAAACAGGAAATGTTTATATGCTGTGTATATTTAATAATAATCACTCTTGGGCACATTAACCCCTTGACTGTCGCAACCCTAAATCCTGAGGTGTCTCCTGGTGTCACAAAATTTCCGAAAAAAAAAAAAATCTTATGAAATGATGATAATCTTTTCCCGATTGTAATGACACCAAAAGAATGAAATTTGATGGAAAACTGACAGAATTACGCTCTCGCGAAGTTAGCGACCTCAGCGATATTTACAAAGCGATGATTTTGCTCACTTTGAGCCTTATTTTCTGCTAATTCCATTGTTCCAATCGACCAAACTCATAGCTATTTCTTTAGAACTCCATTTTTTCTATCGATTGAGTACAAGAAACTGCCCATTTACCGATTTCAACTACCCAATAATGTGGTCAGAAATTTGCAATTTGGCCAATTTCATGAAAATTGAAAAATATGACAATTTCAAAATAGGGTCCAGAATGAACAATACAGACATTCCTGGCTCAAAAATAACACTTTTCTTTGTTCATCAGTCACGTCTCCAGGCCCCTCTGATATTACTCTTGCTTTCTATTTTGAATTTTTTTTTTCAAACAAAAAATAGAAGATTTGCTGTTAAGCAGACTACTGCAATATTGTAATAATTGTATAAATAATGTCAACCCATTCATGACTGCATATTAGAATGGCTACTTGGACATTTATTGGAAAATGACATTATTTGTTTACTTTTGAACATCGGCAAAAATCAAACATTTCCCCTACTTTGAACTCCATTTCAAGGTTCTTTTCATAGTAAAACCAATCAAAATCACCTCTCTTTCTATAATATGTTTTCCATTCTATCAAACGAGACCAAGAAAACGAAATACAACCATAAATACTATACGAAAATACACTGCAAAGTCGGCGTTTTAATCCAAAAACATGGTCGGAGTTTTTTTTTTTCTCATTATGCACTGCGTGCTGCAGAATTTTTTTATATGGTGCACACTGACCACACAGACCCATTCTCTCACATTTGAGCCTACCAGCTTTCTCCTGCTTGATTTGAAGCCGCTAGAATTACGGTGGCTCGTAAGACTTATATATACACCTACCATCCGACTTAAGACCTGCTCGACATACGACGACTCGACTTACGACCGTGTTTTTTATGCCAAATTTCTGGGAAATAAACAAGTGTTTGTGTTGTACACAGTGTTTATCCTAAACCTTATAGTATAAAATACAGTACTAACAGCATAAAAAGTAAAGTAAAACATGAAATACCAAAATAAAACAATAAAATAAAGTCATTAAAAAATGTTATGTTGATATTCAGTAGTAAAGTTCGACTTACGTCCATTTCGACTTACGACCGGTTTCTTGGAACTGAACTCAGTCGTAAGTCGGATGGTAGGTGTACAACTGAAACAGTCAAAGGGTTAAGTGAGCAATATAGCAAGGCCTAAAAATGCATATACAGTACACACATTACTTACCTTAAAATATTTTTGTCCTTAGCTTATAGTGAGTGGTGAATATACTCTATTTATTGTAGAAAATCTGAATGAAGAATGAGTATAATTGAAAATCGCTGTATTAGCAAAATGTTGTAAAGTGAAACATTGTAAAGTGGGGCCTCCCTGTATGTAGGCATTCATTTTTTGGAGGATTATGTGGACAAGTAAGTATGTCTTTATCATTGTTACTGATTACTATGATAAATTTACCAGCAATTTTGTTTTATCAGTGAGAGAGAAGGTGAGGTGATGATCAGTTTTATTGTCAGTGATAGTTCTTGCATTTAAGAACTAGTCTTTGCAAAAGAAAAACCCATTGCTATCAGAAAAAAAAAAGTTTTCAAGAGGATGAATAAAACGCCAAAACAGTTTAAATAGCTTTATTAGTGAACTTGAAAGGTAGTGTAAGAATTATAAGGAAATAAGCCTTTTGAGTATATGTACTAGGTAAAAATGTATGGTAGAATTTTTATTGAAAGAATTAACCCTTAAATGGTCCAAACACATATATACGCTCACTCGCGCAGCGCCCCGAATATTTTGAAAAAAAAAAAAAATATATATATAGGAAAAAAGAACACATTTTTTGACATGTTTTAGAATAAAAAAAAATTAGGGTCAGTACTTACCGAAATATGAGGCCGAGAAGTTGGCACTGGATGCTCATGTGACAGCAACATCGTGTCCTGCTGCTTGCAGAAGTGTTGCCGATATACCTTTTTTTCTATTTTTCATATTATTTTATGTAATTTTTATGTTCTGATAATTACAGTTTGTAGTAGTTCTTGTCATTTTATAACCAATCTTTTTTCTGACACTAGTATTAGGTGCTGAAATTGTACTCAAATTGTCACAAACAAACTGACAGGTGGGCATTTACACCTGTCTTAGCTATTTACTATTGTCTTGGAATACATTTATACAAAGTATTTATATGTCCCAGCAATGTTTTGGATATGTGGAAGTATATAATAACATTGAGGAGGAGGAAGAGAAGGAGAAGGAAGAGGAGGAGGAAGAGGAGGAGGAGGAAGAGGAGGAGGAGGAAGAGGAGGAGGAGGAAGAGGAGAAGGAGGAAGAGGAGAAGGAGGAAGAGGAGAAGGAGGAAGGGGAGAAGGAGGAGGGGAGGAGGAGGAGAAGGAGAAGGAGGAGAAGGAGAAGGAGAAGGAGGAGAAGGAAGAGGAGAAGGAGAAGGAGAAGGAGGGGGAGGAGATGGAGGAGGAGAAGGAGGAAGGAGGAGGAGGAGGAAAAGAATAATACGTAATAATAATGATAGGTAATAATAAGTTCCCTTGAAGCATGAAAAACAAAGTCCACCCCTGACAGTGACATGTTAAGATAAGATAACATCTGATAAGAGCTGAGGTTTGATGAGCATACACAAGGGTGGGGGAGGGTGCAACTGATAAGAAAAGATTAGAGGTGATATTTGATGAGCATCACCCTCACTTTGTTTTCGCTGGTACACAAACATGTATGTCTGTCTATTTGTCTGTCTGTCAAGCTCCCTGTCTATCTGTCTATCCGTCTAGCTCTGTCTCAGAGAGAGCCACAAGACTGCGTCACCACCTTTACTCATATCTTCAAGCAAAGTATAGCACTTTGGATTTTTTTGGGCTATCCTAGGTAATTTACATTATGTATACTTGTATTTGTGTAAATGTGAGACAGAGATAGACAGACAGATAGAAAGAGAGAGACAGATTGAAAGAGATACAGAGACAGACAAAGACAGATAGAGACAGACAGAAACAGACAGAGACAGATAGACAGAGGTAGACAGAGACAGAGATAGTTAGTTAGTTTAATATGTTTATTATGCACCCCATACCCATCCTGTGGGAGGTAGTCAAAAGATTACAGAGGTACATAATTGGTCCAGGGACTGGACTCCAAAGTTTTGATAGCTGAGCAAGTTACAAAGGTAATGAACTAGATCTGGTCATAATCATGACCAAGTTACAAAGATAATGAGCTCCAGGTTGAGCTGGTCACACTCATGAATAATTGCAAAGGTAATGAATCATAAACACATTAATCATGAGAATTTACAAAGGTAATGAGCTCCACGTAGAGCTGGTCACAATCATGACAAGTTTCAAAGGTAATGAATGATAAACACGTTATGACATGATTACAATCATAGACAAATTACAGAGTAATGAGCAGTTAACAAACATAGTAGGGAATTCATCCATTGCCCCAACAACAGATGTTGCTAGGTGCCTGTCTCTCCTCGGCAGACAGCCATTGCAAACAGCAGCAAGTTGCCCCGGGATCTGCTGCTTGCACGAGCACCATCGACCCTCCCCAAGAGGTCCAAGAAGCCAGTGACTCCGTTAGCAGCCCGATGGAGAGCTGTCCTAGGAACTTGTCAGCATCCTGGTGGACGCCAAGTTGATTGAAGATCCCAGGCCCTCGTGTGCACGGATGTTGAAGCTTGAGGAACTGAGTACACACTGCCTGTGGCACACCTGGCAGCTGCCTCGCGGTTGAACTCCATGATGCTGTCCCTGTAGTGGAAGTTCCTGTGAGCCCGGCGCTCCCTGCAGTGCCATCGCTGACATAGTGGGTTAGGGGAGAAGTACCCTCTACAGATGGGGTGGTGCTGGGAGTTGGGTGGGTGAGGCGGGGGATATGGGCAGGGGTGAGGCGTTATGAGAGGGTCACTGTTTACTACATACGCCCTCCCCCTCCCCCCCAGCGGAGAGGGGGGGAGGCGCTGACTGGTCCTGACTCAACAACACCAAACCCTCTAAAACTGCACAACACTTCAACTATTTACGCTGAAACGATGCACTGGGATGTCCGTTCGCTGCTCTGGTATCTTCTCAAAGCATTCACACTGAGTTCTGTTAAGTAGGGACCTGGTCATTCTCTTTGACCAGGAGCTATCCTTGAAAATCCCGCAGCTAGCCCGCTACACAACCTGCCGCGTCGGCCATACCAGCAGCTGTGAGAGAGAGACAGAGATAGAGATAGACAGAGATGCAGAGAGAGATAGACAGACCCTAAACTTGGGGTTAACATCACTTTCCTCTTAAAAGAGGAGTGTTAATATGACATTACATCAGTGAATCCTTGGTGTTTGCCGCACTGTTTGCTCTAGCTGGTGCTCAGTTTAACTGGCGCTCCTACAAGGTACTAAGTGGTCCCAGATTTTTTTTAATACTGTGCACACTGAGTGTTAGGACCCATTCTATGCTGACAAGGCATCTCAGGCCAATCCTGCCAAATTTGAAGGCAGGAAAAATAAAGCGTATATATACGTTTGGGGCGCTACGCGTAAGAACGTATATATACGTTTGGACTGTGTAAGGGTTAAGGGTAAGATGGAGAGTAGAATCACGGATAAACAAGGTTTTAGGAAGTGTAGGGACTGTAAAGACACAGTGTTTACATTGAAGTGTATAAACAAATAATATTTAGATAAAGGTAAGGGTGTTTTTTTTTACATTTATGGATTTAGAAAAGCGATATGAGAGGGTAGTTAGGGAAGTGCTGTAATGGGGGAGATGATGCAAGTGTATGGAATAGGTAGTAGGTTATTTTAAGCAGTTAAGAGTTTTATGAGGATAGTGAGGCTCAGGTTAGCTTATGTAAGAGAGAGGAAGATTATTTTCCAGTAAAAGTAGGCCTTAGAGAAGAATGTGTGATGTCACCATGGTTAACATATGTAGATGGGGTTGTAAAAAAGTGAGTTTTGTATTGGTATTAGGAGCATCCTAATACCAATACAAACTACTTTATTTCTTTTTATTTTATTAAAAGTAATATAATAAGTACGTAATCCTATACTCTAAGCTACATTACAGTATGTATTATATTTGTCTAGATGAGATTAAGTGCAGATGCTGTATCTCAGTAATTCTCATCAGTTTGGTTATTCATGGTATTAATAGGGAATTATGCATATTGTTTAGGAAACCCACTGTTTTACCTTAAACTGTCCAAACGTAGATATACGTTCACCTGCGTAGCGCTCTGAATATTTTGAAAAATAAAAAAATAATTTTTTTTTAATGTAGAACTCATTTTTATAAATGTTATAGGATAAAAAAAAATTTTAGGGCCAGTACTTACTGAGATATGAGCCAGCAAAGTTGGTGCTAAATGATGAGGTGTCGGCAACATGGAGCACTGCCGCTTGCAGAAGTAATAAACATTTATTGTTTTTTCCAGTTCTTTTCTATTTTTTGTTGTTTTCATGTTATGATAATGTTTTCTTACAGATCTTTTGATTTAAGAGCCAGTTCTTGTTAAGACACAAATGTTTGGTACTTGAATTAGTAATCATACTGTCACAAACACACATGTTCACACTGATAAATGAATTTGTACACCTGGTTCAATCACATAATATTGTTTACATATATGTATATACAGCATATTTACAGGTCCCATTTATGTTTCTAGAAGTCCACCATTGTATGATACTCGAAGAAGCATGGATTCATACAGAGTTCCACCCCACATTGCTGACACATATCATGTGTCTTTTCACACTTGGGATCGCTGTGTAGTGTAAGCACACACAGCACACTTTTTCTGAGAATACGTCTTCTTTGGAGTAGATGGTAATGGTATCAGGCAGTGACATTCAGGGATTATACGGTTGGGCACTCCCCCCTCTGGTTGTGGGGTGACGAGTCGCTGTGGAGTGGCAAGTATAGGTGTGGTACCATACTTTTTCGCTATCTGCTTGATGACATTGAGGGTGAATTCCGCATATCATTGTCGCTTCCCAGTCTTTACTTTGTACATGTTGAAGGCATTGAGCATTGCAATGTCTACAAGGTGGAAAAGCACCTTCATATACCACTTGTGACTCCTACGCACACAGTCAACAAACCCTATCATTATGTCACACTTGTCGACTAGTCGTACATTGTTCGTATAGTCGATGACAGCAGCTGGCTTTACAGTAGGTTCATTGTTGAACCTGCTCAGTCTGTCTGTACCATCTTGTGTCTGTGGACGGTTGACAGCAATGTCACATCCCATTTGTCATGCCATGTCAGTGCCATGATGTCATTGGCATGAAACGATTCCATTAGACTTGCTCCAGTGAACTTTGGCATGTGTTTTCTACTTCTTCTCACTGTTCCACATATATCAGTATTGTTCACACATAGGAAATCAGCGAGCACAGGGCTTGTATACCAGTTGTCTGTGAACAGTGTATGACCCTTGCCAAGGTATGGCTCCATCATCTTGCGAACACCATCACTAGAAATGCCCAACATGCGCCTTGTATCGTCGAGTGTATTTTTCCCTGTGTAGATAATGACATCCAACACAATACCAGTCTCACAGTCACACATAACAAAAAGTTTTATACCAAAGCGATTGTGTTTGCTTGGTATACAGTGGACCCCCAGTTCGCAAAGCAATCGGTATCCGATAAATCCGGTATCTGAAGCATTATATCGCAAAAAATTTGCCTCGGTTCCCATTACAAAACCCGGTATGCGATACGATTCGTACGAGACATGTCCAGTGTTTACAAGCCAGCCATTGTGCGCGCATCTAAGGATACATTCGGTACATTCTATATTATTCATATTATCACTGTTTTTGGTGCTTGTTTCTGCAAAATAAGTCACCATGGGCCCCAAGAAAGCTTCTAGTGCCAACCCATTGAGACCAAGGGTGCTAATTACTATTGAAATTAAGGAAATGTGTGCAGAGTGGCTTCAAGTGCAAACCTTTTTTGATGAAAATCACCCTGACACAGCTACTGCAAGCCGTGTTGGCAACTTGCACAATGACACTGTTGTGAACCACTTTACGAACGTCATAAAGGAACGAGAGGTACAGGCCTCTATGGACAGATATGTTGTGCAACACAAGTCCAGTGACTCTCAACCTGGTCCTAGTGGCATTAAAAGAAGAAGGGACGTAACCCCGGAAAAGGACTTGCTACCTCAAGTCCTAATGGAGGGGGATTCCCCTTCTAAATGCTAACACCATCCACACTCTCCCCTCCTCCCATCCCATCAATCATCACCAGATCTTCATTAAAGGTAAGTGTCAATTATTCTATTGTGAGTATTCTATTGTTATTATTGTTATTGTAATTATTATATTGCATTAAACTTAATATATCATGTGGTAAAAGTTTTTTTTCATACCTTTGGGTGTCTTGCACGGATTAATTTGATTTCCATTATTTCTTATGGGGAATATTGATTCGCTTTCTGATAATTTTGGTTTACGATGAGCTCTCAGGAACAGATTAATATTGTGAACCGGGAGTCCACTATTATTTGAATGACAGTTGTCCCTTGAACAGTATCAAGGACTCATCAACAACAACGTTCTTGAATGGATAAAAGTAGGCACTGAATTTGTGCTTCAGATACATAAACAATTCCCGGATTTTGTATAGGAGGTCATTTCGGTTTGGCATGTTCCTGTCTGCGAAGTGCAACATTCGTAGCAACAGAGTGAATCTGTTGCAGGGAAGTAGGTCACGGAAGACTGGAGTACAGATGAAGTGGTCTGTGGACCAGTAGTTTGCTATATTGTTCTTATATGTGTGTGGCATAAGCATGATAGTCCCAAGGAATAAATACATTTCAGCCACAGTCGTATCTTTCCACCTGCGCAAACGTGACGATTCTGAAACATCTGTGTGGTCCATTGTTACTGGTGGTACATGTTGGTCTGGGTAACAATCAGGTTCATTATTGGCTCATCAAAGTATAGTTAAAAATAGACTAAATCTGTAGACACATTTGTGATGGGACAGTGTGGCATGATGCTACTTCCACTGGCATCAAAATTGAAAAGATGTGGCATGAATGGTGTACTGTCTGTCCAGTTCCATTTGCGATCAGATGGTGCAGGGTGGACCTGTGGCATAGGGCATGGGGGAGCAGGAGGGGGGACAGGAGTGGAGGCAGCACATGGTTGAGAGGGTGCTGGGTGGTCCTTTGTCTGCCCACCCACCATGCCATGAGGTCCAGGCACCATGCCACCTTCCTCTTCCTCCATCCCAGCATATTCTCCTTCATGATCACTATCACCGTCAGTGGCTGGGGTTTTGGATCATGACCTCCCACGAATCTTGCCACCAACTACATATGGCACACTGCCTGATCAGAGGTTATGATGCCTAAAAGTACGTTTCACTGGGGAAACATGATAATCACTTTCACTCGATGAATCGTCTGTAGGTATAAAATTGATTTCATCATTGTCACTTATATTACTTTCACTATCGTCAGCACCATAACGCTTTTAAAATGATAATTTCCTCTTGTGGAGTTGCCTCTGTGTAGTAACACAAGCAACCCCAGAGGTGCTGGGCTGAGGGTCTGTTGTGACCACACTGGTCACACTGGCCACCTCAGAAGTGCTGGACTGAGGGTCTGGTATGGCCACACTGTCCACACTGGCCATCCTAGAAGTGCTGGGCTGAGGGTCTGGTATGGCCACACTGTCCACACTGGCCACCCCAGAGGTGATGGGCTGAGGGTCATCTGGGTTCTCATCAATATTTTCACTAATTCCTTGATTAGTGGCCGTATCACTGTCAAATCCACTAAACTTGCATTCTGTTTCACTCTCCGAGAATAGTAGTGTGTTAATACGACGAGGTGTGAGTGAATCATGAGGGTTTGCCATGATGTTGACCCAAGATGGAGCTGAAAATAACTGGTCCTACCATGTGGTACCGCGGAATCACCGATTTTTTTCATATTGCAAAAGCATATTGAAAAGCAAAAAGGGATTATGAGACTAAGGTTGCAAGGGATTTAAAGATTAACCCTAAAGGATTCTTTCAGGTATACAGAAGTAAGATTAGGGACAAGATTGGCCCACTTAAGAGTAACTCTGGTCAGATCACTGACAGTGATAAGGATATGTGTGAAATTCTAAATACCTACTTCCTCTCAGTTTTCACCCAGGAAAATACTAGTGATATTCCTGAAATAATAGATTATGTAGAACAGGATGATAATAAACTATGTACAATTGCGGTAACTAGTGACATGGTCCTCAGACAAATAGAGAAACTAAAACCTAACAAATCCCCAGGCCCTAATGAACTGTTCGCAAGGGTGTTAAAGGAATGTAAAGAGGAACTTAGCATACCTTTGGCTAATCTTTTTAACATATCACTACAAACTGGCATAGTGCCTGATAAGTGGAAAAGGGCAAATGTAATACCTATTTACAAGGCAGGTGACAGGTCCTTGGCTTCGAACTATAGACCAATAAGCCTTACCTCCATAGTGGGAAAATTTATGGAATCAATAATTGCCGAAGCAATTCTTAGCCATCTTGACAGGCACAGATTGATTAATGAATCTCAACACGGTTTTACAAAGGGGCGTTCCTGTCTTACGAATTTACTAACTTATTTCACTAAGGTGTTTGAGGAGGTAGATCATGGTAATGAATATGATATTGTGTATATGGACTTCATTAAGGCTTTCGATAGAGTTCCACACCAGAGGCTATTGAGGAAACTTAAGGCACACGGAATAGGAGGAGAAATTTTTTCCTGGGTAGAGGCATGGCTGACAAATAGACAGCAGAGAGTTTACATAAATGGGGAGAAATCAGAATGGGGCACGTCACAAGCGGTGTTCCTCAGGGGTCAGTGTTGGGCCCGTTGTTGTTCACAATTTACATAAACGACATAGATGAGGGAATAAATAGCGACATAAGCAAATTTGCTGATGACACCAAAATAGGCCATCCAATTCATTCTAATGAGGACACTAGAGCACTCCAGGAGGATTTGAATAGACTGATGCAATGGTCGGAGAAGTGGCAGATGCAGTTTAATATTGACAAATGCAAAGTTCTAAATGTTGGACAGGTAAATAACCATGCCACATATAAACTAAATAATGTAGATCTTAATACTACTGATTGCAAAAAGGATTTAGGAGTTCTGGTTAGCAGTAATTTAAAACCAAGACAACAGTGCATTAGTGTTCGCAATAAAGCTAACAGAATTCTTGGCTTCTTATCTAGAAGTATAAATAACAGAAGTTCTCAGGTTGTTCTTCAACTCTATATATCCTTGGTTAGGCCTCATTTAGACTATGCTGCTCAGTTCTGGTCACCGTATTACAGAATGGATATAAATGCTCTGGAAAACGTACAGAAGAGGATGACAAAGATGATCCCATGTATCAGAAATCTTCCCTATGAGGATAGACTGAGGGCCCTAAATCTGCACTCTCTCGAAAGGCGTAGAATTAGGGGGGATATGATCGAGATGTATATATGGAAAACAGGAATAATTAAAGGGGATGTAAATAGCGTGCTGAAAATTTCCAGCCAAGACAGGACTCGCAGCATTGGTTTCAAGTTGGAAAAATTCAGATTCAGAAAGGATATAGGAAAGCACTGGTTTGGTAATAGAGTTGTGGATGAGTGGAACAAACTCCCGAATACAGTTATTGAGGCTAAAACGTGTAGTTTTAAAAATAGGTTAGATAAATACATGAGTGGGTGTGAGTTGGACCTGACTAGCTTGTGCTGCTGGGTCTGGTGCAGTGCTCCATCCTTGAGTGGAGATGGTCAGACTGGGTGAGTCATTGGGCTAATCCGGGAGGGGGGGGGGTTCATTGGTCTAATCCGGGGGGGGGGGACATGGACCTGCTCCGCATGGGTCAGTAGGCCTGTTTCAGTGTTCCTTCTTTCTTATGTTCTTAAGTTCTTATATTGTGTACACTGAGTGCGCAGACCCATTCTCTCATGTCTAAGCGACTCAGGCCTATCATGCCAAATTTGAAAGAATGAAAAATAAAACGTTGATATACGTTCAGAGCGCTGCGCACATGCACGTATATCTACGTGTGGACAGTTTAAAGGTTAAAGAATAAAAAGGGACAATATTGTGACTGGAACAGTACTCAAATAACTGAAATATTGTCATATGTTTCATTCTCCTTTTTGTTGGTTATTTGTGTATAAACCCATTACTTGTATGTCTTTTGATTGAATAAGGCTGATTTAAATCTCAAGTAATTATTAAATGATATTTTATGACTTTGTTGTTACTAATTAGGTCTATAAGATTGTCACCAAAGTAGGCTATTTTGATATGAGGTGATCTATATACAGTTCCTCATGCTAGAAAAAATAAACAGCTAATATTAAGTTTTAAGTTTTGTTTAGATGTTGCAGATACAGCATCAGTGTCATCACATAGTGGTCAAGTGTTGAAAAGCAGAGAAGAAGAATTTAAAGGTCTCATACAAGCATTGGGCCAGGAGCCAACATTCTCCATCTTACAGTTCAGCCAAGTTATTGAAACAGTCAGGCACTGTGTATCTGAGGTGAGTTAACAAAGATTTTATTACTTAATGTGAGACCTTTTTACTGTCGTATCTGCATGCCTCTGTAAAGACAGTGATAGTGTGAATGATAGTGACAGTGTTTCTTTTTTTTTTTTTTTTTTTTTTTTTTTTTTTCACCCTGCCTCAGTAGGAGGTGGCAAGTGTGTTAAAAAAAAAAAAGAGAGACCTTTTATGTTAATTAGTGAATGGCTGTTACAAAATGTTGAGAATGTAATGCTGTGGGTGAGCTTCAGACTGCAAGACATTTGTAATAAATAAGCCTGTTTAATGTTTCTTAGTTTTTTATTTGAATTTGGGTAAAACTCATTATCTGAGTAAAATTTAACCATTTATTTCTTTATGTAAGTATTTTCCATAGATCAGTTATTTATAGTTCTTCTTGCTTTTATCTTAAGGATTCAACAGTGAAAAAAAAGGCAAAAGTGCTGAGTAAGCTTTTATTATGATAGTGTTTTGTTGAATGTAGAGCAAAAGATTGTCACAGTAAAAGTTGTTCTATACCTGTCGGAGGTGTGCTTTTATATCCTGATTCACATTCTCAAGTCTATCTGTTTAAAGTCAGCTATTTTGTATTTTTAAGCAAGGCTTCCAAGAACTATTGGCAAGAGATAATGTAAGTATATATAAGTCCTCCAACATACACACAAGTTGTATTTCTTATGTTTGAACAAAAGCAATAGCACAAATGATAGTTTATTTTTTTAGCACATTGACCATCTTCCACCAAGGCAGGGTGACCCAAAAAAGAAGAAATGAAAGTTTTTCTTCTTTATACATTTAGTAATTTATACAGAAGAAAGGATCACTTGCCCCTTGCTCTTGGCATTTTAATTGCCTCTTACAACACACATGGCTTATGGAGGAAGGTTTCTCCACTTCCTCATGGAGACAAATGATAGTCTTTTTTTTTTTTTTTGTCAACATGCCAGCCATCTCCCACTGAAGCAAGGTAACCCAAAAAAGAAACAAACACTTTCACCATCATTCACATATAATCACTTGCAGAAGTGCCCAGATATGACATTTTAGGTGCCACTCCAAACAGCCAATATAAATGATAGCTATGTTTCATTATACACTGATACCTCTCATATATGAACTGTATGGGCTAAGACTGGTTCGGAAACATGGAGTTTCTGGATATGTGAGGGAGAAAAAATGCACATCCGTACCATCATATTGCCATCCATACCCCATCATATAGCCGTTGGTGATGGCATTGTATGTTTAAAAAACGAGTCCAACGTTGTCTGGCAGTGGGACCAGACACACTTGGCTCAAATAACAACCTCCTGGATTTCACAGACCACAGGACCATAACTTCAAATGGACTGTGGACAGTGGATGTTCCAAATACTCCAAAAGTGTTTCAATGCCTGCCCTTGCTGCTGAAATTTTTGGTTTTGGAGGCATTGGGTTGTTGTTTTCATCATCGCTTTTGGAATTTTCTGGGTTCAACACTGATTCTGCAATCTCTGCATCTTTCAAAGATCACACACCAGGGTCGTCTTCATCACACACTAGCCAGTCCTGCATGTCGGTGCCACGAACCATCATACCACTACCGTGTTGTTGTAGGTACCACTTCATCACGCACTGATCAAATTCCAAGCTTTTTGGCTTTGCTATCACTTTTTTTCGGCACTTTTTCCAGTTTTTGAGGTGGCAGAAAACTCACTTGTATAGGCCATGACCTTATTACGAGCCTTCTTGATATCACAGAGGGTGACAAAGAGTGTAGCTCCTAGTGGCCAACCAGTACACTAAAGTGCATGCCAAGTTTGATTCAGCCTTATGTCATATCCAAACAGCTGTTCATATGTTTGGGTAATAATTTTAGAATTTTGCCCTTTCCCAGGGCTTGGTCATATGTTGGCGAAGTTCAGATAATAGCAGGCAGGATATGCGAGGTATCACTGTACGTATGTTTGTGCTGCAGATTGGTTTTTGTGAAAGTATAATTGGTTCATAAATGCAGATGTTTGCAACTTGGGATGTTTGTAAATTGTAAAAACCTCAAATGTATTAGTGTTGTGTTGGACTCATTATACCAAGGTTGGGCACACTGCACAGCTAAGCTTGGGGGGAAGTGAGAACTTATTATTTTAAATTCTTCTAATTAATTACTGTTTCTTTGAAATACTTCATATTATAAATAATTCTAGTTTATTGTTATTCTAAATAACCTACCACAATTAAAATAGTGTAAAATAGAATAGAGTTGATTAATTCGAATTTAATTTTAATATTTTTAACAAACCGGCTGTCTCCCACCAAGATAGCACCCAAAAAAATAATCTATTTGGTGAAGACCAAGGCTACAAGTATTATACAACTATGCAAATATGCATTTTGACAGTGGACATGAGGATGCTGTTAGTTAACCATGGGTGATTTACTCTCTGTTTTGACCTGTTTGTTTTTTGAAGAACTAAAGTTATTGTAGAGACTCTGAATGTTTTATTGGACACGGGAGTTAATGTTTTGCTTGTTGTTACATTTTCTCTTCCAGTCAGCGTTACTGATTGTTATGGTAAAGTCATTCACTGATGCATCATCACTGAACCTGAGAAGTTATTACATTTGTCCAGATGTAGTCAATTTGCTGATGACACCAAAATAGGCCGTCCAATTCATTCTAATGAGGACACTAGAGCACTCCAGGATGATTTGAATAGACTGATGCAATGGTCGGAGAAGTGGCAGATGCAGTTTAATATTGACAAATGCAAAGTTCTAAATGTTGGACAGTTAAATAACCATGCCACATATAAACTAAATTATGTAGATCTTAATACTACTGATTGCAAAAAGGATTTAGGAGTTCTGGTTAGCAGTAATCTAAAACCAAGACAACAGTGCATTAGTGTTTGCAATAAAGCTAACAGAATTCTTGGCTTCATATCTAGAAGTATAAATAATAGAAGTCCTTAGGTTGTTCTTCAACTCTATATATCCTTGGTTAGGCCTCATTTAGACTATGCTGCTCAGTTCTGGTCACCGTATTACAGAATGGATATAAATGCTCTGGAAAACTTACAGAGGAGGATGACAAAGATGATCCCATGTATCAGAAATCTTCCCTATGAGGACAGACTGAGGGCCCTGAATCTGCACTCTCTAGAAAGGCGTAGAATTAGGGGGGATATGATCGAGGTGTATACAGTGGACCCCCGCATACCGTTGGCCTTACATAACGTTAAATCCGCATACCGATACATTTTATCGCTAAGATTTTGCCTCGCATACCGCTAAAAAACCCGCTCAACGCTGTTCGTCCGAGACGCGTCTAATGTGCGGCCTGAGCCAGCCTCACATGTTCCACCGGTGGCATTGTTTATCAGCCAGCCTCCGCGGTAACATCCAAGCATACAATCGGAACATTTCGTATTATTACAGTGTTTTTGGTGATTTTATCTGCAAAATAAGTGACCATGGGCCCTACGGCAATAAGGGTGAGAATTACTATAGAGATGAAGAAAGAGATCATTGATAAGTATGAAAGTGGAGTGCGTGTCTCCGAGCTGGCCAGGTTGTATAATAAACCCCAATCAACCATCACTACTATTGTGGGCAACAAAACGGCAATCAAGGAAGCTGTTCTTGCCAAAGGTTCAACTGTGTTTTCGAAACAGAGATCGCAAGTGATGGAAGATGTTGAGAGACTCTTATTTGTATGGATAAATGAAAAACAAATAGCAAGAGATAGCATCTCTCAAGTGATCATAAGTGAAAAGGCTAGGAAGTTGCATCAGGATTTAATTAAAAAAATGCCTGCAACTAGTGATGATGTGAGTGAATCTAAGACCAGCAAAGGTTGGTTTGAGAGATTTAAGAAGCGTAGTGGCATACATTGTGTGATAAGGCATGGTGAGGCTGCCAGTTCGGACCACAAAGCAGCTGAAAAATATGTGCAGGAATTCAAGGAGTACATAGACAGTGAAGGACTGAAACCTGAACAAGTGTTTAATTGTGATGAAACAGGCCTGTTTTGGAAGAAAATGCCAAGCAGGACCTACATTACTCAGGAGGAAAAGGCACTCCCAGGACATAAGCCTATGAAAGACAGGCTTACTCTGTTGATGTGTTCCAATGCTAGTGGTGATTGCAAAGTGAAGCCTTTATTAGTGTATCACTCAGAAACTCCCAGAGCATTCAGGCAAAAGAATGTCCTTAAGGCTAATTTGTGTGTGCTGTGGAGGGCAAACAGTAAGGCATGGGTCACTAGGGAATTTTTCTATGACTGGTTACACCATGCATTTGCCCCAATGTGAAAGATTACCTAACTGAAAAGAAATTAGACCTTAGGTGCCTCCTGGTGTTAGACAATTCCCCTGGTCATCCTACAGACGTGGCAGAGCGACTTTATGGGGACATGAGGTTCATTAAGGTGAAGTTTTTGCCTCCTAATACCACTCCTCTCCTGCAGCCCATGGACCAGCAGATTATTGCAAACTTCGAAAAACTGTACACAAATGCTCTGTTTGAAAGGTGCTTTGTAGTGACCTCAGAAACTCAACTGACTCTAAGAGAATTTTGGAGAGAGCACTTCAATATCCTCAGTTGTGTAAACCTTATAGGTAAGGCTTGGGAGGGAGTGACTAAGAGGACCTTGAACTCTGCTTGGAAGAAACTGTGGCCAGAATGTGTAGACCAAAGGGATTTTGAAGGGTTTCAGGCTAACCCTGAGAGGAGAACGCCAGTTGAGGAATCCATTGTGGCATTGGGAAAGTCCTTGGGGTTGGAGGTTAGTGGGGATGATGTGGAAGAGTTGGTGGAGGAGGACAATGAAGAACTAACCACTGATGAGCTGCTAGATCAACTTCAACAGCAAGAGGCCAGACCTGAGGAAACTGGTTTGGAGGAGGGGAGAGAGAAATTGAAGAAGTTGCCTAGTACAAAGATTAAGGAAATCTGTGCAATGTGGCTGAAAGTGCAAACCTTTATGGATGAAAATCACCCTCACACAGCTATTGCAAGCCATGCTGGTGACTATTACACTGACAATGTTGTGAAACACTTTAGGGAAGTCATAAAGGAACGAGAGGTACAGGCCACTATGGACAGATATGTTGTGCGACAGAAGTCCAGTGACTCTGAAGCTGGTCCTAGTGGCATTAAAAGAAGAAGGGAAGTAACCCCAGAAAAGGACTTGACACCTCAAGTCTTAATGGAAGGGGATTCCCCTTCTAAACACTAAGACTCTCTCCTCCTCCCATCCCATCAATCATCACCAGATCTTCAATAAAGGTAAGTGTCATGTAATTGTACATGCCTTTTTCAGTTTGTGTGTATTAAAATTAATATTTCATGTGGTAAATTTTTTTTTTTTCATACTTTGGGGTGTCTTGCACGGATTAATTTGATTTCCATTATTTCTTATGGGGAAAATTCATTCGCATAACGATAATTTCGCATAACAATGAGCTCTCAGGAACGGATTAATATCGTTATGCGGGGGTCCACTGTAAATGGAAAAGAGGAATAAATAAAGGGGATGTAAATAGCAGTGCTGAAAATTTCCAGCCAAGACAGGACTCGCAGCAATGGTTTCAAGTTGGAAAAATTCAGATTCAGGAAGGATATAGGAAAGCACTGGTTTGCTAATAGAGTTGTGGATGAGTGGAACAAACTCCTGAGTACAGTTATTCAGGCTAAAACGTTGTGTAGTTTTAAAAATAGGTTAGATAAATACATGAGTGGGTGTGGGTGGGTGTGAGTTGGACCTGACTAGCTTGTGCTGCTGGGTCTGATGCCGTGCTCCAAACTTGAGTGGAGGTGACCAGACTGGGTGGGTCATTGGGCTAATCCGGGGAAGGGAGGACATGGACCTGCTCTGCATGGGTCAGTAGATACACAAATAACCCGCACATAAAAGAGAGAAGCTTACGACGACGTTTCGGTCAGTAGGCCTGTTGCAGTGTTCCTTCTTTCTTATGTTCTTAAGTAAAGATGCTGTGTCTCAGTAATTCTCATAGGTTTGGTTTTTGACGATATTAATAAACAGCTATATACATTGTATAGGAAACCAGCTACTTCCAGAGTTTCTGATTAAATAAGGGTGATGTTAAGGTTCCAAGAAATTATTAAGTGATGTTTGTCTAGTTTATATTTATGATTAGGTTTTTTAGATTATCACCAATGTTTGCTATGTTGGTATGTATACTCATCTGTAGACTGTTCCTATTGTGATCAAGTTCTTTAACTTTTTTGTCTGAAAATTTTGTAAATATATACCTGTTTCTAAAGTTTATCTCTGGTGCATCTTGAGTTAATACATTTCATTTTATTAGTGTTTTAGCCAGATTTTCGTAAGAATAATGAAAGTTAGTGTGCATTTGGTAATTCTAGATGCATATTGATGTCATTATATTGATTATTTAAAGACCTTGCATTGTTCTTGAAAGATATTTTTTCTTTGGCTACATGTACAATACTCGCAGTCTTGGTGTGTAGTGAAGTGATTATTGTAGAGATCTGAGAGGTGATTAGAGTAGTTAAGCATCAGTAGCCTTAATGGACTATAAACTGGCAATAAGGAATTATGCAAAAATGCCATGCACATAAAGGGCCTGAAAATCGGGAATTCATTGCCAGAACACACTAAAGGACCCCTGCTTGCAAATCAATTTAAATCCTACTTAGAAATCTCCTTGTCACCCAAAATTAACCAGACAAACCGTACTTAATACCTACCAGTTACTCAGAAGCTACACAAAAAGCTTCTAAATAATTTAAGACTGCTCAACTTAAAATTGTCTCAGTTTCATTACTGTATATTGTGCTGAGGATTGCTCAACCATTTACTCATTACTGCAAAATTAGAATGTTTAAATTTCCTTGTTTTAAATACTAAATTGTAATACTTCATGTAGTAATTTGTTTAAATTGTTCTATTATAATACTGTGATTTTTATATAATAATTCAGAACTGTAATTATTCTCTACTAAACTTCTCTACTAGACTTATTAAAGTCATATAGCTTTACCTAATAATATTCAGTTCTTTTGTTCTCACAGTAACTCATCTAATGACCATATAATCTGTTGTGCAAGAAAGGTATAAAATACCGACAATATGAAAGTTAAGACACATGTGCAACATCTGGATATCTTTATTGTAGACGTTTCGCCATCCAGTGGCTTTATCAATACAGATTCTAGGACATAATAGGAAGACAGTAGAACTATATACAAAAGATGAGGTAATCAGTCCCTCAGCCTTGGAGTTAGTGTTCACAGCATCGTGGTGGAGGAGAATCTGGAGCAAAGGCAAGAAGACTGGCGGTTATATAGGCGTCAGTGGATAGGGACGGGCAGCAGACGAGGGCATAGTCACTGGTAGGCGGGATTCCCCAGTGGAAGTAGGTCCTTCCCAAAGAGATGGGTTAGTTGCAGCAGCCATGAAGAAGGTCTTGTAGATGTCCTTGCCTGTTATTGCCTTATGATTATTATTATTATTTTTTTTTTCAACAAGTCGGCCATCTCCCACCGAGGCAGGGTGACCCAAAAAGAAAGAAAATCCCCAAAAAGAAAATACTTTCATCAGCATTCAACACTTTTACCTCACTCATACATAATCACTGTCTTTGCAGAGGCGCTCAGATAAGACAGTTTAGAACTCCTTCCAAATTGTCAATATCCCAGACCCCTCCTTTAAAGTGCAGGTTTTGTACTTCTTATTTCCAGGGCTCAAGTCCGGCTAAATCTGTAATAACTGATTTACCTGAATCCCTTCACTAAATATTACCCTGCTCACACTCCAACAGCTCGTCAAGTCCCAAAAACCATTCGTCTCCATTTACTCCTATTTAACACGCTCACACACGCTTGCTGAAAATCCAAGCCCCTCACCCACAAAACCTCCTTTATCCCCTCCCTCCAACCTTTTCGAGGATGACCCCTTCCCCTCCTTCCTTCCCCTACAGATTTATATGCTTTCCAAGTCATTCAACTTTGATCCACTCTCTCTAAATGACTAAACTACCTCAACAACCACTCTTCAGCCCTCTGACTAATATTTTTAGTAACTCCACACCTCCTCTTAATTTCCACACTCCAAATTCTCTGCATAATAGTTACACCACACATTGCCCTTAGACAGGACATCTCCACTGCCTCCAGCAGCCTCCTCGCTGCAGCATTTACAACCCAAGCTTCACACCTATATAAGAGTGTTGGTAATCTTAAGGTAATTTAAGTTTGCCTGAAATGCTCAGCATACATGGGGCTTTTGGCATGTACACTCAACTATTATATTCCATTCTACAGCCATGTATCATGTCAAAATAAAGTTGTAATTATTATTCTTATTCTCATTATTATTATTTTTTTTTTTCAACAAACCGGCCATATCCCACCAAGGCAGGGTGGCCCAAAAAGAAAAACAAAAGTTTCTCTTTTTAAATTTAGTAATTTATACAGGAGAAGGGGTTACTAGCCCCTTGCTCCTGGCATTTTAGTCGCCTCTTACAACACGCATAGCTTATGGAGGAAGAATTCTGTTCCTCTTCCCCATGGAGATAAGAGGAAATAAACAAGAACAAGAACTAGTAAGAAAATAGAAGAAAACCCAGAGGGGTGTGTATATATAGATGCTTGTACAGATATGTGTAGTGTGACCTAAGTGTAAGTAGAAGTAGCAAGATGTACCTGAAACCTTGCATGTTTATGAAACAAAAAATGGACACCAGCAATCCTACCATCATGTAAAACAATTACAGGCTTTCGTTTTACACTCGCTTGGCAGGACTGTAGTACCTCCCTGGGCGGTTGCTGTCTACCAATCTACTACCTATATAATATTATTATTATTATTATTATTATTATTATTATTATTATTAAGGAAATTGGAGTTCTCTAATGTTGTGCTTCTAATAAAAGTGTTAATAAAGTGTATGGTAACTAAAATTACTGTCTACAGCATGATAGTAATCGTACATAAAAAATTTATAAGAGTAATAGAAATCTAGAGTTTTTTTTTTTTTTTTTTTTTCAACAAGTCGGCCGTCTCCCACCGAGGCAGGGTGACCCAAAAAAAGAAAGAAAATCCCCAAAAAGAAAATACTTTCATCATCATTCAACACTTTCACCACACTCGCACATTATCACTGTTTGTGCAGAGGTGCTCAGAATACACAGTTTAGAAGCATACACATATGAAGATACACAACATATCCCTCCAAACTGCCAATATCCCAAACCCCTCCTTTAAAGTGCAGGCATTGTACAGTGGATCCCCGCATAACGATCACCTCCGAATGCGACCAATTACGTAAGTGTATTTATGTTAGTGCGTTTGCACGTGTATGTTTGGGGGTCTGAAATGGACTAATCTACTTCACAATATTCCTTATGGGAACAAATTCGGTCAGTACTGGCACCTGAACATACTTCTGGAGTGAAAAAATATCGTTAACCGGGGGTCCACTGTACTTCCCATTTCCAGGACTCAAGTCCGACTATATGAAAATAACCGGTTTCCCTGAATCCCTTCACTAAATATTACCCTGCTCACACTTCAACAGATCGTCAGGTCCCAAGTACCATTTGTCTCCATTCACTCCTATCTAACACGCTCATGCACGCTTGCTGGAAGTCCAAGCCCCTTGCCCACAAAACCTCCTTTACCCCCTCTCTCCAACCCGTTCGAGGACGACCCCTACCCCGCCTTCCTTCCCCTATAGATTTATATGCTTTCCATGTCATTCTACTTTGATCCATTCTCTCTAAATGACCAAACCACCTCAACAACCCCTCTTCTGCCCTCTGACTAATACTTTTATTAACTCCACACCTTTTCCTAATTTCCACACTCCAAATTTTCTGCATAATATTTACACCACACATTGCCCTTAAACAGGACATCTCCACTGCCTCCAACCATCTCCTCGCTGATGCATTTACCACCCAAGCTTCACAACCATATAAGAGTGTTGGTACTACTATACTTTCATACATTCCCTTCTTTGCCTCCATAGATAACGTTTTTGACTCCACATATACCTCAACGCACCACTCACCTTTTTTCCCTCAATTCTATGATTAACCTCATCCTTCATAAATCCATCCGCCGACATGTCAACTCCCAAGTATCTGAAAACATTCACTTCTTCCATACTCCTCCTCCCCAATTTGATATCCAATTTTTCTTTATCTAAATCATTTGATACCCTCATCACCTTACTCTTTTCTATGTTCACTTTCAACTTTCTACCTTTACACACATTCCCAAACTCATCCACTAACCTTTGCAATTTTTCTTTAGAATCTCCCATAAGCACAGTATCATCAGCAAAAAGTAACTGTGTCAATTCCCATTTTGAATTTGATTCCCCAAAATTTAGTCCCACGCCTCTCCTAAACACCCTTGCATTTACTTCCTTTACAACCCCATCTATAAATATATTAAACAACCATGGTGACATTACACTTCCCTGTCTAAGACCTACTTTTACCAGGAAGTAGTCTCCCTCTCTTCTACACACCCTAACCTGAGCCTCACTATCCTCATAAAAACTCTTTACAGCATTTAGTAACTTACCACCTATTCCATATACTTGCAACATCTGCCACATTGCTCCTCTATCCACTCTTTCATATGCCTTTTCTAAATCCATAAATGCAATAAAAATTTCCCTACCTTTATCTAAACACTGTTCACATATATGCTTCAATGTAAACACTTGATCTACACATCCCCTACCCACTCTGAAACCTCCTTGCTCATCCGCAATCCTACATTCTGTCTTACCTCTAATTCTTTCAATTATAACCCTACCGTACACTTTTCCTGGTATACTCAGTAAACTTATTCATCTATAATTTTTACAGTCTCTTTTGTCCCCTTTCCCTTTATATAAAGGGACTATACATGCTCTCTGCCAATCCCTAGGTACCTTTCCCTCTTTCATACATTTATTAAACAAAAGTACCAACCACTCCAACACTATCCCCCCCCTCCCCTGCTTTTAACATTTCTGTCATGATCCCATCAGTTCCAGCTGCTTTACCCCCTTTCATTCTATGTAATGCCTCACATACCTCCCCCACACTTACATTCTGCTCTTCTTCACTCCTAAAAGATGGTATACCTCCCTGACCAGTGCATGAAATATAGAGTTACAGTAATATTTTACAGAATAACAGACAAAATAATACAGGTAGTTATACATGGAGTTTTTAGGTTCATACTGTTGACTATTCTGTCTTGGTTTAAGCCAGTTTCATTAAGGAATTTTCTAGATAATGTTCATTCATTATATTGAATTGTTTGCTTGTGCTAATTTTTGACAGTTTTTTTTTTTTTTTTTTTTTTTTGTACGATTACTTGTACGATTTTTTTATGTACGATTACTATCATGCTGTAGACAGTAATTTTAGTTACCATGCACTTTATTAACACTTTTATTAGAAGCACAACATTAGAGAACTCCAATTTCCTTATTAATAATAATAATAATAATAATAATATTATATAGGTAGTAGATTGGTAGACAGCAACCGCCCAGGGAGGTACTACCGTCCTGCCAAGCGAGTGTAAAACGAAAGCCTGTAATTGTTTTACATGATGGTAGGATTGCTGGTGTCCATTTTTTGTTTCATAAACATGCAAGGTTTCAGGTACATCTTGCTACTTCTACTTACACTTAGGTCACACTACACATATCTGTACAAGCATATATATATACACACCCCTCTGGGTTTTCTTCTATTTTCTTACTAGTTCTTGTTCTTGTTTATTTCCTCTTATCTCCATGGGGAAGAGGAACAGAATTCTTCCTCCATAAGCTATGCGTGTTGTAAGAGGCGACTAAAATGCCAGGAGCAAGGGGCTAGTAACCCCTTCTCCTGTATAAATTACTAAATTTAAAAAGAGAAACTTTTGTTTTTCTTTTTGGGCCACCCTGCCTTGGTGGGATATGGCCAGTTTGTTGAAAAAAAAAATAATAATAATAATGAGAATAAGAATAATAATTACAACTTTATTTTGACATGATACATGGCTGTAGAATGGAATATAATAGTTGAGTGTACATGCCAAAAGCCCCATGTATGCTGAGCATTTCAGGCAAACTTAAATTACCTTAAGATTACCAACACTCTTATATAGGTGTGAAGCTTGGGTTGTAAATGCTGCAGCGAGGAGGCTGCTGGAGGCAGTGGAGATGTCCTGTCTAAGGGCAATGTGTGGTGTAACTATTATGCAGAGAATTTGGAGTGTGGAAATTAAGAGGAGGTGTGGAGTTACTAGAAATATTAGTCAGAGGGCTGAAGAGTGGTTGTTGAGGTAGTTTAGTCATTTAGAGAAAGTGGATCAAAGTTGAATGACTTGGAAAGCATATAAATCTGTAGGGGAAGGAAGGAGGGGTAGGGGTCATCCTCGAAAAGGTTGGAGGGAGGGGGTAAAGGAGGTTTTGTGGGTGAGGGGCTTGGATTTTCAGCAAGCGTGTGTGAGCGTGTTAAATAGGAGTAAATGGAGACGAATGGTTTTTGGGACTTGACGAGCTGTTGGAGTGTGAGCAGGGTAATATTTAGTGAAGGGATTCAGGTAAATCAGTTATTACAGATTTAGCCGGACTTGAGCCCTGGAAATAAGAAGTACAAAGCCTGCACTTTAAAGGAGGGGTCTGGGATATTGACAATTTGGAGGGAGTTCTAAACTGTCTTATCTGAGCGCCTCTGCAAAGACAGTGATTATGTATGAGTGAGGTAAAAGTGTTGAATGCTGATGAAAGTATTTTCTTTTTGGGGATTTTCTTTCTTTTTGGGTGTTTTCTCTTCTGCACCAAGATGCCATTGCGTTACAATGTTGCTAGGCTCAGAGAGTAGATAAACTCTCGAAACTCTTCAAAGGTAACTCTTCTTCAAAGGTGCCAACAGGTTGGTAGGTAAGACACATAGGCAACAGTTAGGGAACTTTAATCCGAAACATTTCACCTACACAGTAGGCTTCTTCAGTCAAGTACAGAAAGTAGGCAGGAGCATTAGAGATGTGAAGACAATGTAATCAGTCCATCACCCTTGAAGTTGTAGATTTGAGGTTGTCAGTCCCTCAGCCTGGAGGAGAGTTCTGTTCCAACCTATTTGAGGGAAAAGTTCAACAGATAGGAGTAGCGAGCGAGTATATGGTGACGATAGTTTGATTGCCGGCTGCTTGTTAAGGTAGAGTCAGTCTAGCTCCCGCTATCCCCTCACCCCCCCTTTTTCCACTCCGAAAGGTGACGTGTGGGGCTCGGACCAAACAGTAATCACTTGACTCACAGCTCCCAGCACAACAGTAAGTAAAAGCCTCTGCTCCTATTCTAGTGGGTATATTGGTTGAAAGCTTCACTTTTGACCAATAATAAACTTAGTCCTTTCAGTCTCAAGTTCCATGTTATGCTTTTAGATAATCACCATTTCTTTTAGGTATTGTACTTATCATGGAGAGTGATTTCTTAAGCAGTGGGTAACCTTTGTCTCTTTCTAGCTTGGAATAACAGCTCTGGTCATCTGCCAACCAAAGAAACGTGTTGAAGGAGATGGATTGAAGTCCTGAGACGTCACTTTTTGATCTACCTACCTGAGTAATTGTAGGCAACAGCAGGCGACTACCCCTCATCTTTTGCAGTGGTAAAGAACCTGCGTTCCTGTCATCTGGAAAGACTATTCAAGGCTATAGACTCTGTGAAGAACTAGTTGTTGGGTTGTCACTCAGCACCTGTGACCCCCCCATCATCAGTAACGGCTATAATTTCTACAAGACGGTGTCAACCTCAACCAGACACCCCAGTATAACTGTACATATTAGCGTTGAATTCAAATGTCATTTTTTCATTTCATTTTTCATTTTTCTTTCAAGTAGGATACACATTCATGTTTCAATGTTTTATCTTTGCACTACTAAATAATAAAGTGTTTATCTTTGTGAATTATTATTTCTTTTTCTATTCATTAATTTTCCTGAGGAGGAGCCAGCCTTGGTAATACTGACTGAAGTTGTTACAGGGCCAAGTAAGCCTTCACAAGTGGCGACTTTGCCAGGATCAACTCGACTGAATCAAGATTCATCTCGAATCTACCATTGGAACTTCAATGCCGCATACCACAGACAGTTACCACCAGCCATGAGTAATCATTCTCTATGGTAGGACTACAGTACAGGTATTTAAAAGATTTGGTGATTGTTATAGTCTCAATTTATTGTAAGTCAAGTCAAGGCAGGATATACTAGTTAATTCTGTCACCTTTATTCTTGAGCTTGAAACGACTTGCAGGAATAAACTCTAGGGACCCGAGATTTTCCAGTGACAAGTTGTTTCATTGAGCTCTGTTTATTATATCAAGGGAACTGTTGTAGGACACTCTTGATTTTTTTTGGTGAGAAGATTGGATGGTCAAGGGACCCCATTCTACTTGCTGTTTGGTTGGAGCCGGCATAGAACCCTCCGTTTTCATTCACATATACACACGTACTGTTTAATCGAAGCAGGGATCGAACCCTCCGATTTATTTACAGTTTTGAGCGGAGCAGGAATTGAACTCTCCATTTTCTTTGATATATCCGTTTCATTTTCCCCTGGTAATTTAAGTTATTCTTGCAAGTATGGAGGAATACCAGTTTTGGATGAATGTTGGGAGTAAGTTAGGAATAACAGGGAAAAATTTAGAAGCTTTCATTAGTGCTAAGATCCAAGAAAGAATTGAAAAGGAAAGAATTGAGAGAGAAGAAAGACAGTTAGAAAGAGAAAGAGAGGAGAAAAAGGAGAGAGAGAGAATCGAAAGAGAGGAGAAAAACGAGAGAGATCGAATTGAAAGAGAAAATCAAGAAAGAGAAAGAGAGGAGAAAAAGGAGCATGATAGACTTGATCGTGAGGAGAGAGCTAAAATACGTGAGGAACAAGTTAAATTAAGAGAGCTTGAGGAAAGAGCAAAAGATAGAGAAGTTGAGGAAAGAGCTAGAGAATGTGAGGAAAGAGCTAGAGAATATGAATTAAGAGAAAGAGAAAAGGATCGTGAGGTAGAGAAATCTATCCTTGAATTAGAGAATAAAAAGTTAACTTTTTCACAACAACAATTAGAGGAAGGAGTAATGGAACATCATGCAGCTAGTGCACATATTCCAACACCTAATTTACCTCCCTTCACATAGGGTGAAGACATTACTTCATACATTATCAGGTTTGAAAATACTGCTACCCTCTGTGAATGGCCTGCTGACACCTAGGCTACCAGGTTGGGTATGTTATTTTCTGGTACAGCTTTGAATATCTATGCAACTTTGTCGCAGGATGTCATATATAATTATAACCTACTGAAGAAGGCAATCCTTAAAGCATATCAAAAAAACACAAATTCTTATAGGAAAGATTTCAGGTATGCCACCTTACAGCATGGCCAAAACTTTCAGCAGTTACAGGTAACACTCTTTCGTTTGTTCGACTTTTGGATAGAGAGCTCAGGAATTGATCACAGTTATGAATCTCTTAGAGACTTCATGGTTGCTGACCAGTTCCTGACAGCTCTTCCTCACCAGATACGAACATTCATTAGAGAACGTAACCTGATTAAAGCTGAGGAAGTTGCTGAGGCCGATGACTTGTATGCTGAGGCTCACAATTCCTATAAAGACCTAAAGGGATCGATCCCTAAGGGCAAGGGTTCACCTGAACCAAAGATTAAGAAGCCTACAGTAGAAAAAAAGTCAACAGCTATTATACCAACATGTCATCGGTGTGGTGGTATCAGACATAAACGTCCAGATTGTCCTTCCAAGAAAATAGAGAAAGTTGGCAGATGTTTTGTTGACGGTAATGACCAAGCACCCTTCTGTTCAGGAACAGTTAATGGTATACATGTCTCAGACATTACGTGACACTGGATGCACATATATAGTCATTTCTGATAAACTCTTCCCTAACCTTAAAGAAACTCATATCTCTGCTATACTTTCAGACTACTTGGGCCGTACAGACACTTTTCCTGTCATCCGTTGTTACATTAAGTCTAAATGGTTCACCGGTTGGACTAATGCAGTACTAGCCCCAATTACTTGTTCTATAATAGTGGGTAACGTTAAAGGTGCCATTCTTCCTTCGGAAGCGGATCTTTCGTCACCACCCGTGGACCTAAGTTTTCCAACTCCTCTTCCTTGCAAGTTAAATAAGCCCCTTAACAATTCTGCACCGGAAGCTACATTATCTCGTACGGTTCATTTGGGGGTAGAAACAGATGATACTGCTCTCGATAGTGAGGTAGCAGGATCACCTGTTCGCTCGTCAGGTGAAAGTTAGGGTATTGCCTTCGGCACACTCAATGTCTTGGCTAGGGCTCAGACCATAACCCTGGCTTCTCCTACCTCCTCTTCTCCCACTGTAAGTCCTTTTATTTTCCCAGATTTTATGTCCAAGGATGACTTTGTCAATTTACAGCGTGATTGCCCTTCACTTCAGGATTGTCATAATCATGCTTTTAACAGCAAAGTTATCCACGGGAGATACGTATCTCATAAGTTTGAATATATTAATGGTATCTTATATAAATTTGTATTTAAATCTCATTCTTCTGCGATAGATTATTCCCTCCTTGTTCTTCCTAAACCATGTCGAGAGACTGTTCTTCAAATGGCTCATGTTTTGCCAGTGACCGAACACTTGGCCCATCGTAAGACGTGGCATAAACTCAAGCACATTTATTTTTGGCCAAGCATGTACTTACAGGTTACAAAGAAGTATAATTCTTGCAATAGGTGTCAGGTGCTTGCTGCACAAAATACACATTCCAGAAGTATGTTCTCCTATTTGTTCCTGTATTAGATTTATTTCAGACCCCCAAACAAATACTAAAACTTCCTTACATAATTGGTCCTGCAGAAACTAGATACTCCACCATAGAAAACGAATGTTTGGCCCTTGTGTGGGGTATCTCCAAGCTTAAATTTTATTTACTGGGAAAAGAATTCATTTTAGAGATGGATCACAAACCTTTGATATACCTAGAAACTTTTAAGGGACCCAGCAGTCGCCTCTTGAGGTGGACATGGAGCTCCAAGCTTTTAAGTTTCATATTGTGTATATCAATGGTTCATCCAGTTATGTCTCTGACTGGTTAAGTCGTGACAGTCAGTAGAAGATTTGGTGCCTTACGCAACTTCTTGTTAGAACTTTTTCCTCGCCTATTCTTCTTATACTCCTTGACTATAAGTCTTGGTATGGGGGAGTGTGAGGGAAAAGTTCAACAGATAGGAGCAGCGAGCGAGTGTATGGTGACGATAGTTTGATTGCCGGCTGGTTGTTAAGGTAGGGTCAGTCTAGCTCCCGCTATCCCTTCCCCCCCTTTTCTCCACCCCGAAAGGTGACGTGTGGGGCTCGGACCAAACAGTAATCACTTAACTCACAGCTCCCAGCACAACTGTAAGTAAAAACCTCTGTTCCTATTCTAGTGGATATATTGGTTGAAAGCTTCACTTTTGACCAATAATAAACTTAGTCCTTTATGTCTTGAGTTCCATGTTATGCTTTTAGATAATCACCATTTCTTTTAGGTATTGTACTTATCATAGAGAGTGATTTCTTAAGCAGTGTTTAACCTTTGTCTCTTTCTAGCTTGGAATGACAGCTCGGGTCATCTGCCAACCAAAGAAACGTGTTGAAGGAGACGGACTGAAAAAGAAGTCCTGAGACGTTACTTTTTGATCTACCTACCTGATTAATTGTAGTCAACCGCAGGCAACTACCCCTCATCTTTGCAGTGGTGAAGAAACTGTGTTCCTATCATCTGGACAGACTATTCAAGGCTATAGACTCTGTGAAGAACTAGTCGTTGGGTTGTCACTCAACACCTGTGACCCCCCCCATTCCCCCACATCATCAGCAATGGCTACAATTTCTACAAGACAGTGTCAACCTCAACCAGACACCCTAGTATAACTGTACACATTAGCGTTGAATTCAAATGTCATTTTTTCATTTCATTTTTCATTTTTCTTTTAAGTAGGATACACATTCATGTTTCAGTGTTTTATCTTTGCATTACTAAATAATAAAGTGTTTATCTTTGTGAATTATTATTTCTTTTTCTATTCATTAATTTTCCTGAGGAGGAGCCAGCCTTGGTAATACTGACTGAAGATGTTACAGGGCTGAGTAAGCCTTCACACCTAACTGTTACCTATGTAACTTACCAACCTGTATACCATTTTGATGTTCACTGTATCTTCATATTGACATCTATTTTCATATACATGTACTGAGTTTTAATAATTAAAATTACATTTGATAATCTTTTTTCAAACAACATAGTAGGTTGGTAGACAGCAACCACCCAGGGAGGTACTACCGTCCTGCCAAGTGAGTGTAAAACGAAAGCCTGTAATTGTTTTACATGATGGTAGGATTGCTGGTGTCTTTTGTCTGTCTCATAAATATGCAAGATTACAGGTATGTCTTGCTACTTCTACTTACACTTAGGTCACACTACACATACATGTACACGTTTATTTATACACACTCATCTGAGTTTTCTTTGATTTTATCTTACTTTTCCTTTTATATCCATGGGGAAGTGGAATAAGAATCTTTCCTCCGTAAGCCATGCGTGTTGCAAAAGTCAACTAAAATGCCGGGAACAATGGGCTAGTAACCCCTTTTCTTGTAAAGATTACTAAAAAGAATAAGAAGAAGAAAATTGTCAAAGTGGGAAGTCTGAATGTGCGTGGATGTTGTGCAAATGATAAGAAAGAGATGATTGTGGATGTTATGAATGAGAAGAAGCTGGATGTCCTGGCTTTAAGTGAAACAAAGCTGAAGGGGGTGGGAGAGTTTCAATGGAGAGGAATAAATGGGATTAGGTCAGGGGTTTCAAATAGAGTTAGAGCTAAAGAAGGAGTAGCAATAATGTTGAAGGATAAGCTATGGCAGGAAAAGAGGGACTATAAATGTATTAATTCAAGGATTATGTGGAATAAAATAAAGATTTGATGTGAAAAGTGGGTTATAGTAAGCGTGTATGCACCTGGAGAAGAGAGAAGTGTAGAGGAGAGAGAGAGATTTTGGGAAATGTTGAGTGAATGCATGGGGAGTTTTGAATCAAGTGTGAGAGTAATGGGTGGTTGGGGATTTCAATGCTAAAGTGGATAAAAATGTTATGGAGGGAGTAGTAGGTAAATTTGGGGTGCCAGGGGTAAATGTAAATGGGGAGCCTTTAATTGAGCTATGTGTAGAAAGAGATTTGGTAATAATACATATTTTATGAGAAAGAGGATAAATAAATATACAAGGTATGATGTAGCACGTAATGAAAGTAGTTTGTTTGATTATGTATTGGTGGATAAAAGGTTGATGGGTAGGCTCCGGGATGTACATGTTTATAGAGGGGCAACTGATATATCGGATCATTATTTAGTTGTAGCTACAGTTAGAGTAAGAGGTAGATGGGAAAAGAGGAAGGTGGAAACAACAAGTAAGAGGGAGGTGAAAGTGTATAAACTAAGGGAGGAGGAAGTTCGGGTGAGATGTAAGCGACTATTGGCAGAAAGGTGGGCTAGTGCAAAGATGAGTAGTGGGGGGGTTGAAGAGGGTTGGAATAGTTTTAAAAATGCAGTATTAGAATGTGGGGCAGAAGTTTGTGGTTATAGGAGGGTGGGGGCAGGAGGAAAGAGGAGTTATTGGTGGAATGATGAAGTAAAGGGTGTGATAAAAGAGTAAAAGGTAGCTTATGAGAGGTTTTTACAAAGCAGAAGTGTTATAAGAAGAGCAGAGTATATGGAGAGTAAAAGTAAGGTGAAGAGAGTGGTGAGAGAGTGCAAAAGGAAAGCAGATGATAGAGTGGGAGAGGCACTGTCAAGAAATTTTAATGAAAACAAGAAAAAATTTTGGAGTGAGTTAAACAAGTTAAGAAAGCCTGGGGAAAGTATGGATTTGTCAGTTAAAAACAGAGTAGGGGAGTTAGTAGATGGGGAAAGGGAGGTATTAGGTAGATGGCGAAAATATTTTGAGGAACTTTTAAATGTTGAGGAAGAAAGGGAGGCGGTAATTTCATGCACTGGCCAGGGAGGTATACCATCTTTTAGGAGTGAAGAAGAGCAGAATGTAAGTGTGGGGGAGGTATGTGAGGCATTACGTAGAATGAAAGGGGGTAAAGCAGCTGGAACTGATGGGATCATGACAGAAATGTTAAAAGCAGGGGGGGATATAGTGTTGGAGTGGTTCGTACTTTTGTATAATAAATGTATGAAAGAGGGGAAAGGTACCTAGGGATTGGCAGAGAGCATGTATAGTCCCTTTATATAAAGGGAAAGGGGATAAAAGAGATTGTAAAAATTATAGAGGAATAAGTTTACTGAATATACCAGGAAAAGTGTACGGTAGGGTTATAATTGAAAGAATTAGAGGTAAGACAGAATGCAGGATTACGGATGAGCAAGGAGGTTTCAGAGTGGGTAGGGGATGTGTAGATCAAGTGTTTACATTGAAGCATATATGTGAACAGTGTTTAGGTAAAGGTAGGGAAGTTTTTATTGCATTTATGGATTTAGAAAAGGCATATGATAGAGTGGATAGAGGAGCAATGTGGCAGATGTTGCAAGTATATGGAATAGGTGGTAAGTTACTAAATGCTGTAAAGAGTTTTTATGAGGATAGTGAGGCTCAGGTTAGGGTGTGTAGAAGAGAGGGAGACTACTTCGTGGTAAAAGTAGGTCTTAGACAGGGATGTGTAATGTCACCATGGTTGTTTAATGTACGTATTTATAGATGGGGTTGTAAAAGAAGTAAATGCTAGGGCGTTCGGGAGAGGGGTGGGATTAAATTATGGGGAATCAAATTCAAAATGGGAATTGACACAGTTACTTTTTGCTGATGATACTGTGCTTATGGGAGATTCTAAAGAAAAATTGCAAAGGTTAGTGGATGAGTTTGGGAATGTGTGTAAAGGTAGAAAGTTGAAAGTGAACATAGAAAAGAGTAAGGTGATGAGGGTATCAAATGTTTTAGATAAAGAAAAATTGGATATCAAATTGGGGAGGAGGAGTATGGAAGAAGTGAATGTTTTCAGACACTTGGGAGTTGACGTGTCGGCGGATGGATTTATGAAGGATGAGGTTAATCATAGAATTGATGAGGGAAAAAAGGTGAGTGGTGCTTTGAGGTATATGTGGAGTCAAAAAACGATATCTATGGAGGCAAAGAAGGGAATGTATGAAAGTATAGTAGTACCAACACACTTATATGGATATGAAGCTTGGGTGGTAAATGCAGCAGCGAGGAGATGGTTGGAGGCAGTGGAGATGTCCTGTCTAAGGGCAATGTGTGGTGTAAATATTATGCAAAAAATTCGGAGTCTGGAAATTAGGAAAAGGTGTGGAGTTAATAAAAGTATTAGTCAGAGGGCAGAAGAGGGGTTGTTGAGGTGGTTTGGTCATTTAGAGAGAAAGGATCAAAGTAGAATGACATGGAAAGCATATAAATCTATAGGGGAAGGAAGGCGGGGTAGGGGTCGTCCTCGATAGGGTTGGAGAGAGGGGGTAAAGGAGGTTTTGTGGGAGAGGGGCTTGGATTTCCAGCAAGTGTGCGTGAGCGTGTTAGATAGGAGTGAATGGAGACGAATGGTACTTGGTACCTGACGATCTGTTGGAGTGTGAGCAGGGTAATATTTAGTACATGTAGAGAGAATGGAGCGAAACAGAGTGACTTCAAGAGTGTATCAGTCTGTAGTGGAAGGAAGGTGGGGTAGGGGTCGGCCTAGGAAAGGTTGGAGAGAGGGGGTAAAGGAGGTTTTGTGTGCGAGGGGCTTGGATTTCCAGCAGGCATGCGGAAAGTGGAAAAGAATCTTTCCTCCGTAAGCCATGCGTGTCGTATGAGGCGACTAAAATGCCGGGAGCAATGGGCTAGTAACCCCTTCTCCTGTATACAATTACTAAAAAAGAGAAGAAGAAAAACTTTATAAAACTGGGTTGCTTAAATGTGCGTGGATGTAGTGCGGATGACAAGAAACAGATGATTGCTGATGTTATGAATGAAAAGAAGTTGGATGTCCTGGCCCTAAGCGAAACAAAGCTGAAGGGGGTAGGAGAGTTTCAGTGGGGGGAAATAAATGGGATTAAATCTGGAGTATCTGAGAGAGTTAGAGCAAAGGAAGGGGTAGCAGTAATGTTAAATGATCAGTTATGGAAGGAGAAAAGAGAATATGAATGTGTAAATTCAAGAATTATGTGGATTAAAGTAAAGGTTGGATGCGAGAAGTGGGTCATAATAAGCGTGTATGCACCTGGAGAAGAGAGGAATGCAGAGGAGAGAGAGAGATTTTGGGAGATGTTAAGTGAATGTATAGGAGCCTTTGAACCAAGTGAGAGAGTAATTGTGGTAGGGGACTTGAATGCTAAAGTAGGAGAAACTTTTAGAGAGGGTGTGGTAGGTAAGTTTGGGGTGCCAGGTGTAAATGATAATGGGAGCCCTTTGATTGAACTTTGTATAGAAAGGGGTTTAGTTATAGGTAATACATATTTTAAGAAAAAGAGGATAAATAAGTATACACGATATGATGTAGGGCGAAATGACAGTAGTTTGTTGGATTATGTATTGGTAGATAAAAGACTGTTGAGTAGACTTCAGGATGTACATGTTTATAGAGGGGCCACAGATATATCAGATCACTTTCTAGTTGTAGCTACACTGAGAGTAAAAGGTAGATGGGATACAAGGAGAATAGAAGCATCAGGGAAGAGAGAGGTGAAGGTTTATAAACTAAAAGAGGAGGCAGTTAGGGTAAGATATAAACAGCTATTGGAGGATAGATGGGCTAATGAGAGCATAGGCAATGGGGTCGAAGAGGTATGGGGTAGGTTTAAAAATGTAGTGTTAGAGTGTTCAGCAGAAGTTTGTGGTTACAGGAAAGTGGGTGCAGGAGGGAAGAGGAGCGATTGGTGGAATGATGATGTAAAGAGAGTAGTAAGGGAGAAAAAGTTAGCATATGAGAAGTTTTTACAAAGTAGAAGTGATGCAAGGAGGGAAGAGTATATGGAGAAAAAGAGAGAAGTTAAGAGAGTGGTGAAGCAATGTAAAAAGAGAGCAAATGAGAGAGTGGGTGAGATGTTATCAACAAATTTTGTTGAAAATAAGAAAAAGTTTTGGAGTGAGATTAACAAGTTAAGAAAGCCTAGAGAACAAATGGATTTGTCAGTTAAAAATAGGAGAGGAGAGTTATTAAATGGAGAGTTAGAGGTATTGGGAAGATGGAAGGAATATTTTGAGGAATTGTTAAATGTTGATGAAGATAGGGAAGCTGTGATTTCGTGTATAGGGCAAGGAGGAATAACATCTTGTAGGAGTGAGGAAGAGCCAGTTGTGAGTGTGGGGGAAGTTCGTGAGGCAGTAGGTAAAATGAAAGGGGGTAAGGCAGCCGGGATTGATGGGATAAAGATAGAAATGTTAAAAGCAGGTGGGGATATAGTTTTGGAGTGGTTGGTGCAATTATTTAATAAATGTATGGAAGAGGGTAAGGTACCTAGGGATTGGCAGAGAGCATGCATAGTTCCTTTGTATAAAGGCAAAGGGGATAAAAGAGAGTGCAAAAATTATAGGGGGATAAGTCTGTTGAGTGTACCTGGTAAAGTGTATGGTAGAGTTATAATTGAAAGAATTAAGAGTAAGACGGAGAATAGGATAGCAGATGAACAAGGAGGCTTTAGGAAAGGTAGGGGGTGTGTGGACCAGGTGTTTACAGTGAAACATATAAGTGAACAGTATTTAGATAAGGCTAAAGAGGTCTTTGTGGCATTTATGGATTTGGAAAAGGCGTATGACAGGGTGGATAGGGGGGCAATGTGGCAGATGTTGCAAGTGTATGGTGTAGGAGGTAGGTTACTGAAAGCAGTGAAGAGTTTTTACGAGGATAGTGAGGCTCAAGTTAGAGTATGTAGGAAAGAGGGAAATTTTTTCCCAGTAAAAGTAGGCCTTAGACAAGGATGTGTGATGTCACCGTGGTTGTTTAATATATTTATAGATGGGGTTGTAAGAGAAGTAAATGCGAGGGTCTTGGCAAGAGGCGTGGAGTTAAAAGATAAAGAATCACACACAAAGTGGGAGTTGTCACAGCTGCTCTTTGCTGATGACACTGTGCTCTTGGGAGATTCTGAAGAGAAGTTGCAGAGATTGGTTGATGAATTTGGTAGGGTGTGCAAAAGAAGAAAATTAAAGGTGAATACAGGAAAGAGTAAGGTTATGAGGATAACAAAAAGATTAGGTGATGAAAGATTGAATATCAGATTGGAGGGAGAGAGTATGGAGGAGGTGAACGTATTCAGATATTTGGGAGTGGACGTGTCAGCAGATGGGTCTATGAAAGATGAGGTGAATCATAGAATTGATGAGGGAAAAAGAGTGAGTGGTGCACTTAGGAGTCTGTGGAGACAAAGAACTTTGTCCTTGGAGGCAAAGAGGGGAATGTATGAGAGTATAGTTTTACCAACGCTCTTATATGGGTGTGAAGCGTGGGTGATGAATGTTGCAGCGAGGAGAAGGCTGGAGGCAGTGGAGACGTCATGTCTGAGGGCAATGTGTGGTGTGAATATAATGCAGAGAATTCGTAGTTTGGAAGTTAGGAGGAGGTGCGGGATTACCAAAACTGTTGTCCAGAGGGCTGAGGAAGGGTTGTTGAGGTGGTTCGGACATGTAGAGAGAATGGAGCGAAACAGAATGACTTCAAGAGTGTATCAGTCTGTAGTGGAAGGAAGGCGGGGTAGGGGTCGGCCTAGGAAGGGTTGGAGGGACGGGGTAAAGGAGGTTTTGTGTGCGAGGGGCTTGGACTTCCAGCAGGCATGCGTGAGCGTGTTTGATAGGAGTGAATGGAGACAAATGGTTTTTAATACTTGACGTGCTGTTGGAGTGTGAGCAAAGTAACATTTATGAAGGGATTCAGGGAAACCGGCAGGCCGGACTTGAGTCCTGGAGATGGGAAGTACAGTGCCTGCACTCTGAAGGAGGGGTGTTAATGTTGCAGTTTAAAAACTGTAGTGTAAAGCACCCTTCTGGCAAGACAGTGATGGAGTGAATGATGGTGAAAGTTTTTCTTTTTCGGGCCACCCTGCCTTGGTGGGAATCGGCCGGTGTGATAATAAAAAAAAAAATGCGTGAGCGTGTTTGATAGGAGTGAATGGAGACAAATGGTTTTTAATACTTGACGTGCTGTTGGAGTGTGAGCAAAGTAACATTTATGAAGGGGTTCACGGAAACCGGCAGGCCGGACTTGAGTCCTGGAGATGGGAAGTACAATGCCTGCACTCTAATGTTGCAGTTTAAAAACTGTAGTGTAAAGTACCCTTCTGGCAAGACAGTGATGGAGTGAATGATGGTGAAAGTTTTTCTTTTTTGGGCCACCCTGCCTTGGTGGGAATTGGCCAGTGTGATAATGAAAAAAAAAAAAAATGATAATTCAGGGAAACCGGTTATTTTCATATAGTTGGACTTGAGTCCTGGAAATGGGAAGTACAATGCCTGCACTTTAAAGGAGGGGTTTGGGATATTGGCAGTTTCGAGGGATATGTTGTGTATCTTTATACGTATATGCTTCTAAACTGTTGTATTCTGAGCACCTCTGCAAAAACAGTGATAATGTGTGAGTGTGGTGAAAGTGTTGAATGATGATGAAAGTATTTTCTTTTTGGGGATTTTCTTTCTTTTTTGGGTCACCCTGCCTCGGTGGGAGACGGCCGACTTGTTGGAAAAAAAAGAAAATAATAATTTTAAGCTTGACATTCACATAATTTAACCTAAACTATACAATGTCAAGTAGTTTTTAAGTTGAACAAGTTAGATTTAGAAAAATTATAGGAAAATATTAATTTGGCATTGGTGTTGTGGGTAAGTGGCACCATCTTCCAAGTAGCAGCATTGATGCAAGAACTCTGGGTAGCTTTAAAAAATAAGTTGGACAGGTACATGGGTAGGTATGAATTAAATGTTCCTAGCATGGGCCAGTAGGCCAGTGTTAGGCAGTGCTCCTCTATTCTTATGTCGTTACGAAATGCTTTTCAAAGATTTTCAAAGGCTTTTCAGATTGTATTATATAAATTTCATATAATTTTTCTAGCAGTATGTGCACTCAGTGGCCACTTTATTAGGTACACTCTTCTTGTACTGAGTAGGGTTGTGCTTTTGCCCCCCAGAACAGTCTGAATTCTTTGTGGCGTGGATTCGACAAGATGCTGGAAACATTCCTTAATGATCCTCGTCCATGTTGACATGATAGCATCTTGTTTCTGCTGCAGATTTGTTGGCTGCACATTCATGCTGCAGATTTGTTGGCTGCACATTCATGCTGCAGATTTGTTGGCTGCACATTCATGCTGCAGATTTGTTGGCTGCATATTCATGCTGCAAATCTCCCATTTCACCACATTACAAAGGTTTACCCAAAATTCTGACCCTACCATTTGCATGTTGCAGCAGAAATTGCCATTTGTCAGACCAGGCGACATTTGTCCATTCCACATTTGTCCAATTTTGGTGAGCCTGTGACTAGCCTCAGTTTCCTGTTCTTAGATGACAGGAGTGGTATCCGGTGTGGTATTTTGCTGCTGCAACCCATCCGCTTCAAGATTTGACATGTTGTGTATTCAGAAATGCTGGTCTGCATACTGCTGTTGTAATGCATGGTTATTTGAGTTACTGTGTCCTTTCTGTCAGCTTGAACCAGTCTGGCCATTCTCCTCTGACCTCTCTCATTATCAAAGTGTTTTTACCGACAGAATTGCCACTCACTAGATGTTTTGTGTTTTTCCACACCATTCTCTGCAAACACTAGAGATTGTGGTACATGAAAATCCCAGATCAACAGATACTCAGACCACCATGTCTGGCACCAACAATCATTCCACAGTCAAAGTCACTTAGATCACATTTCTTTCCCATTCTGATGTTAGGTCTGAAGAACAACTGAAACTCCTGACATTGTCTGCACTGCATGCTTTTAGGAACTGAAGTGCTGCCATGTGATTGGCTAATTAAATATTTACATTAATAAGCAGATGTATAGGTGTACCTAATAAAGTGTACATTTTGGAAATAAAATGGGTTTGCTTGCTTTCCTGTATTGATCATCATATTCCATGGAATTTTTCATTATTCCTGTATAATAATTTACTTTATTTTTGTTTTTTAAGGAACTCTGGAAAATAGTTATGGATGCAGGATTGGTAACAGAATTGGGCAATCTAAAAGCTGTCTTCCTGCTGGGTCGGGGAGAGCTCTATCAAACACTAATCCCATCCATCACACCATTTCTTCGAAACAGTTCACCCAGTGCTAGTAAGTAATGGCAAAGTTTATTATATTCATTCCTGTTTTAAGTGAAATCCAAATGTTATCCATTTTTCCCAAGTTTTGAGGATGTCTTGGCAAGGATCTGGTAACCTGGTGGATATCAGGAGTTGGTGAGGGTTTGGGGCTAGGTCAGGAGGCTGGGGAAGGGGATTGGTAAGGAATTTGGCAAACAATTTGGAGGCTGAGGAGTAAATCAGTACAGCCTCTTCGCACTTAACGACGGAGTTCCGTTCCTAAGACGACGACGTTAAACGAATTTGTCACTAAGTGAGTAGCATACTAAATGAGTTTGTGTCAATCATTGTTGATATTATTTTAATGTCACCTTTGCACCATTTATAACATTTCTAGGGCAGGTAAATGACTGTAATTACAGTTACAGTATAATTTTAGGTTAATAACTTTTGTATGTGCCTCTCACCACAACACACCAAGCATATTTACAGGCAGGCCCAACTTATACAGTAGGTTAGGTTCTGAGCTACTGATGTATAGTGAAAATTGCTGTGAAGTGAAACTTTTTTTTTTCACTTTCAAATGCACATACAGGTATAAGCCTGATAACATGTTTATGCTATCCTATATTAGTGAGTAATAGAGCTAGGCCTAAAAAAATACATATACAGCACACATATTACTTTCCTCAAAATATTTTCGTCCTTAGCTTATAGTGAGTGGTGAATATATTTAATGTAGAAAGTCTGAATAAATGAAGAATGAGTATAATTGCAAACTGCTGCATTAGCAAAATGTTGTAAAGTGAAATGCTGTAAAGCGGGGCCCACCTGTACCTAAATTTTCCTAGACACCAACTGAGTTTCATACTTAACCCCTTGACTGCCGCAACCCCCAATCCTGAGGTGTCTCCTGGTGTCGCAAAATTTCCAAAAAAAAAAAAAAATTATTTTTTCTTATGAAATGATAGAGAATCTTTTCCCGATTGCAATGACACCAAAAGAACGAAATTTGATGGAAAGCTGATGGAATTGTGCTCTCACGAAGTTAGCGACCTCATCTATACAGTGGATCCCCGGTTCGCGAAGCCATCGGTATCCGATAAATCCGGTATCCGAAGCATTATACATGTATAGCAAAAAATTTGCCTCGGTTTCCGGTACAAAACCCGGTATGCGATACGATTCGTACAAGACGTGTCCACGTGTGGCCTGAAATGCCCCGTGTGTGCCAGTGTTTACAAGCCAGCCAGTGTGCATGCATCTAAGGATACATTCGGTACATTCCATATTATCACTGTTTTTGGTGCTTGTTTCTGCAAAATAAGTCACCATGGGCCCCAAGAAAACTTCTAGTGCCAACCCATCGAGACTAAGGGTGCTAATGACTATTGAAATGAAGAAAGTGATAATTGCAAAGTATGAAAGTGGAGTGCGTGTGTCGGACCTGGCCAAGTTGTATAGTAAATCCCAATCAACCATCTTTACTATAGTGAGCAGGAAAACGGCAATCAAGGAAGCTGTTCTTGCAAAAGGTGCAACTGTGATTACAAAACAGCGATCGCAAGTGTTAGAAAATGTTGAGAGACTGTTATTGGTGTGGATAAATGAAAAACAGATAGCAGGAGATAGCATCTCTCAAGCAATTATTTGTGAAAAGGCTAGGCAGTTGCATGAGGATTTAATTAGAAAAATGCCTGCAACTAGTGGTGATGTGAGTGAATTTAAGGCCAGCAAAGGTTGGTTTGAAAGATTTAAGAATCGTAGTGGCATACATAGTGTAATTAGGCATGGTGAGGCTGCCAGTTCAGACCAAAAAGCAGCTGAAAAATATGTGCATGAATTCAAGGAGCACATAGAGGCTGAAGGATTGAAACCTGAACAAGTGTTTAATTGTGGTGAAACAGGCCTGTTTTGGAAGAAATTGCCAAGTAGGACTTACATTACTCAGGAGGAAAAGGCACTCCTAGGACATAAGCCTATGAAAGACAGGCTTACTCTTCTGATGTGTGCCAATGTTAGTGGTGATTGCAAAGTGAAGCCTTTATTGGTGTATTACTCAGAAACTCCCAGAGCGTTCAGGCAAAAGAATATCCTCAAGGCTAATTTGTGTGTGCTGTGGAGGGCAAACACTAAGGCATGGGTCACTAGGGACTTTTTCTATGACTGGTTACACCATGCATTTGCCCCCACTGTGAAAAATTACCTAATTGAAAAGAAATTAGACCTTAAGTGCCTCCTGATGTTAGACAATGCCCCTGGTCATACTACATACTTGGCAGAGCAACTTTATGGGGACATGAGCTTCATTAACCCTTTGAGGGTTTTCGTCGTACTAGTACGTCGTACGAGTAGGGGTTTTTGACGTACTAGTACTCATAAATTCTACCGGCCTCAAATCTAGTGGGAGAAAGCTGGTAGGCCTTCATATGAAAGAATGGGTCTATGTGGTCAGTGTGCACAGTCTAAAAAAAATCCTGCAGCACACAGTGCATAATGAGAAAAAAAAAACTTTGACCATTTTTTTTTAATAAATCGGCGACTTTGCAGTGTATTTTCGTATGGTATTTATTGTTGTATTCTAGTTTTCTTGGTCTCATTTTATAGAATGGAAGACATATTACAGAAATTGAGATGATTTTGACTGGTTTTACAAAGAAAGGTGCCTTGAAATTGAGCTCAAAGTAGCAGAAATGTTCGATTTTTACCAAACTTCAAAAGTAAACAAATCGTGCCAAGCGTGCAATACACGTCAACTGGTGAGTCTAATATTCTTTCACAAGTGCACCAATAATATTTATACCATTTTTTACACTAATGCAGTAGTCTGTATAACAGTAAATCTTATATTTTTTGTGAAAATAAAAATTCAAAGTGGAAAGCAAAAGAATATAAGAGGGGCCTTGAGACATGACTAATGACTAGAGGAAATGTCATTTTAGTGCCAGGAATGTCTTTCTTGTTTATTCTGGACCCTATTCGGAAATTTGGCATCTTTTGAAATTTGTGTGAAATTGGCAAAATTGCTAAATTCTGACCACTGTACTGGATAGTTGAATTTCATAAATGAGTGGTTTCTTGCACCCATTCGATAAAAAAAATGGAGTTCTAGCGAAATATTCATGTTTTTTGTCGACTAGTACAGTGAAATTGGCCGAAAATGGGGCTCAAAGTGGGCAAAATCGCCGATGCGTAAACATCGCCGAGACCGCTAACTTTGCGAGAGCATAATTCCGTAAGTTTTCTATCAAATTTCAAACTTTTGGTGTCTTTATGATCGGGAAAAGATTCTCTATCTTTTCATAAGAGAAAATAATTTTTTTTTTTTAAATTTGGCCGACCCTGAGAACGAGTTTCGGAGAGGGCCTGTCGACCCTCAAAGGGTTAAGGTGAAGTTTTTGCCTCCTAATACCACTCCTCCCCTGCAGCCCATGGACCAGCAGGTCATTTCCAACTTCAAGAAACTGTACACAAAAGCTGTGTTTGAAAGGTGCTTTGAAGTGACCACAGATACTCTATTGACTCTAAAGGAATTTTGGAAGGATCACTTTAATATCCTCAATTGTGTAAACCTTATAGGTAAGGCTTGGGAGGGAGTGACTAAGAGGACCTTGAACTCTGCTTGGAAGAAACTGTGGCCAGAATGTGTAGACAAAAGGGATTTTGAAGGGTTTGAGGCTAACCCTGGGAATCCTATGCCAGTTGAGGAATCCATTGTGGCATTGGGGAAGTCCTTGGGGTTGGAGGTTAGTGGGGAGGATGTGGAAGAGTTGGTGGAGGAGGACAATGAAGAACTAACCACTGATGAGCTGCTAGATCATCTTCAACAGCAAGAGGCCAGACCTGAGGAAACTGCTTCAGAGGAGGGGAGAGAGAAATTGAGGAAGTTGACTACTTCAAAGATTAAGGAAATGTGTGCAAAGTGGCTTCAAGTGCAAACCTTTTTTGATGAAAATCACCCTGACACAGTTACTGCAGGCCATGTTGGCAACCTGTACACTGACAATGTTGTGAACCACTTTAGGAAAGTCATAAAGGAACGAGAGGTACAGGCCTCTATGGACAGATATGTTGTGCAACAGAAGCCCAGTGACTCTCAAGCTGGTCCTAGTGGCATTAAAAAAAGAATGGAAGTAACCCCGGAAAAGGACTTGCTACCTCAAGTCCTAATGGAGGGGGATTCCCCTTCTAAACATTAAAAACTTCGACACTCTCCCCTCCTCCCATCCCATCAATCATCACCAGATCTTCATTAAAGGTAAGTGTCAATTATTCTATTGTGATTGTTATTTATATATTATTTTTTATTATCACACTGGCCGATTCCCACCAAGACAGGGTGGCCCGAAAAAGAAAAACTTTCACCATCATTCACTCCATCACTGTCTTGCCAGAAGGGTGCTTTACACTACAGTTTTTAAACTGCAACATTAACACCCCTCCTTCAGAGTGCAGGCACTGTACTTCCCATCTCCAGGACTCAAGTCCGGCCTGCCGGTTTCCCTGAACCCCTTCATAAATGTTACTTTGCTCACACTCCAACAGCACGTCAAGTATTAAAAACCATTTGTCTCCATTCACTCCTATCAAACACGCTCACGCATGCCTGCTGGAAGTCCAAGCCCCTCGCACACAAAACCTCCTTTACCCCCTCTCTCCAACCTTTCCTAGGCCGACCCCTACCCCGCCTTCCTTCCACTACAGACTGATACACTCTTGAAGTCATTCTGTTTCGCTCCATTCTCTCTACATGTCCGAACCACCTGTTATTATTGTTATTGTAATTATTATATTGCATTAAACTTAATATTTCATGTGGTAAAAGTTTTTTTTTTCATACTTTTGGGTGTCTTGCACGGACTAATTTGATTTCCATTATTTCTTATGGGGGAAAATTGATTTGCTTTCCGATAATTTTGGTTTACGATGAGCTCTCAGGAACAGATTAATAACGTGAACTGGGGGTTCACTGTATTTACAAATTGGCGATTTTGCCCACTTTGAGCCCTTTTTTCGGCTAATTCCATTCTTCCAGTCGACCAAACTCATAGCTATTTCTTTAGAACTCGATTTTTTTCTATTGATTGAGTACAAGAAACTGCCCATTTACCGATTTCAGCTACCCAATAACGTGGTCAGAAATTTGCAATTTGGCCAATTTCACGAAAATTAAAAATATGACAATTTCAAAATAAGGTCCAGAATGAATAATGCAGACATTCCTCGCTCTAAAATAACATTTTCTTTGTTCATCAGTCACGTCTCCAGGCCCCTCTGATATTACTCTTGCTTTCTATTTTGAGTTTTTATTCAAACAAAAAATAGAAGATTTACTGTTATGCAGACTACTGCAATATTGTAGTAATTGTACAAATAATGTCAACCTATTCATGACTGCATATTAGAATGGCTACTTGGACATTTATTGGAAAATGACGTCATTTGTTTACTTTTGAACATCGGCAAAAATGAAACATTTCCCCTACATTGAGCTCCATTTCAAGGTTCTTTTCATAGTAAAACCAATCAAAATCACCTCTATTTCTATAATATGTTTTCCATTCTGTCAGATGAGACCAAGAAAATGAGAATACAACCATGAATACTTTACGAAAATAGACCACAAAGTCAGCATTTTAATTAAAAAAAACTGTCGGAGTATTTTTTTCTCATTATGCACTGCGTGCTGCAGGATCTTTTTATATGGTGCACACTGACCACACAGACCCATTCTCTCACATGTGGGCCTACCAGCTTTCTCCTGCTTGATTTGAAGCCGCTAGAATTTCTGAGTATATATACGTCAGACATGGTGGCTCGTAAGACGTATACAGTGGACCCTCAACCAACGATATTAATCCGTTCCTGAGGGCTCATCATTAGTCAAAATTATCGTTAGTCGAGTTAATTTTCCCCATAAGAAATAATGGAAATCAAATTAATCTGTGCAAGACACTCAAAAGTATGAAAAAAAATTTTTACCACATGAAATATTAAGTTTAATGCAATAGAATAATTACAATAACAATAGATTAATAACAATAGAATATATGGAGAGTAAAAGAAAGGTGAAGAGTGTGGTGAGAGAGTGCAAAAGGAGAGCAGATGAAAGAGTGGGAGAGGCACTATCAAGAAATTTTAATGAAAATAAGAAAAAAATTTGGAGTGAGTTAAACAAGTTAAGAAAGCCTAGGGAAAGTATGGATTTGTCAGTTAAAAACAGAGTAGGGGAGTTAGTAGATGGGGAGAGGGAGGTATTAGGTAGATGGCGAGAATATTTCGAGGAACTTTTAAATGTTGAGGAAGAAAGGGAGGCGGTAATTTCATGCACTGGCCAGGGAGGTATACCATCTTTTAGGAGTGAAGAAGAGCAGAATGTAAGTGTGGTGGAGGTACATGAGGCATTACGTAGAATGAAAGGGGGTAAAGCAGCTGGAACTGATGGGATCATGACAGAAATGTTAAAAGCAGGGGGGGATATAGTGTTGGAGTGGTTGGTACTTTTGTTTAATAAATGTATGAAAGAGGGGAAGGTACCTAGGGATTGGCGGAGAGCATGTATAGTCCCTTTATATAAAGGGAAAGGGGACAAAAGAGATTGTAAAAATTATAGAGGAATAAGTTTACTGAGTATACCAGGAAAAGTATACGGTAGGGTTATAATTGAAAGAATTAGAGGTAAGACAGAATGTAGAATTGCGGATGAGCAAGGAGGCTTCAGAGTGGGTAGGGGATGTGTAGATCAAGTGTTTACATTGAAGCATATATGTGAACAGTATTTAGATAAAGGTAGGGAAGTTTTTATTGCATTTATGGATTTAGAAAAGGCATATGATAGAGTGGATAGAGGAGCAATGTGGCAGATGTTGCAAGTACACTGTATATGGAATAGGTGGTAAGTTACTAAATGCTGTAAAGAGCTTTTATGAGGATAGTGAGGCTCAGGTTAGGGTATGTAGAAGAGAGGGAGAATACTTCCCGGTAAAAGTAGGTCTTAGACAGGGATGTGTAATGTCACCATGGTTGTTTAATATATTTATAGATGGGGTTGTAAAAGAAGTAAATGCTAGGGTGTTCGGGAGAGGGGTGGGATTAAATTATGGGGATTCAAATTCAAAATGGGAATTGACACAGTTACTTTTTGCTGATGATACTGTGCTTATGGGAGATTCTAAAGATATATTGCAAAAGTTAGTGGATGAGTTTGAGAATGTGTGTAAAGGTAGAAAGTTGAAAGTGAACATAGAAAAGAGTAAGGTGATGAGGGTATCAAATGATTTAGATAAAGAAAAATTGGATATCAAATTGGGGAGGAGGAGTATGGAAGAAGTGAATGTTTTCAGATACTTGGGAGTTGAAGTGTCGGCGGATGGATTTATGAAGGATGAGGTTAATCATAGAATTGATGAGGGAAAAAAGGTGAGTGGTGCGTTGAGGTATATGTGGAGTCAAAAAACGTTATCTATGGAGGCAAAGAAGGGAATGTATGAAAGTATAGTAGTACCAACACTCTTATATGGATGTGAAGCTTGGGTGGTAAATGCAGCAGCGAGGAGGCAGTTGGAGGCAGTGGAGATGTCTTGTCTAAGGGCAATGTGTGGTGTAAATATTATGCAGAAAATTCGGAGTGTGGAAATTAGGAGAAGGTGTGGAGTTAATAAAAGCATTAGTCAGAGGGCAGAAGAGGGGTTGAGGTGGTTTGGTCATTTAGAGAGAATGGATCAAAGTAGAATGACATGGAAAGCATATAAATCTATAGGGGAAGGAAAGAGGGGTAGGGGTCGTCCTCGAAAGGGTTGGAAAGAGGGGGTAAAGGAGGTTTTGTGGGCGAGGGGCTTGGACTTCCAGCAAGCGTGCATGAGCGTGTTAGATAGGAGTGAATGGTGATGAATGATACTTGGGACCTGACGATCTGTTGGAGTGTGAGCAGGGTAATATTTAGTGAATGGATTCAGGGAAACCGGTTATTTTCATATAGTCGGACTTGAGTCCTGGAAATGGGAAGTACAATGCCTGCACTTTAAAGGAGGGGCTTGGGATATTGGCAGTTTCGAGGGATATGTTGTGTATCTTTATACGTATATGTTTCTAAGCTGTTGTATTCTGAGCACCTCTGCAAAAGCAGTGATAATGTGTGAGTGTGGTGAAAGTGTTGAATGATGATGAAAGTATTTTCTTTTTGGGGATTTTCTTTCATTTTTTTGGGTCACCCTGCCTCGGTGGGAGACGACCGACTTGTTGAAAAAAAAAAAGAAAAAAAAAGAATAATTGACACTTACCTTTAATGAAAATCTGGTGATGACTGATGGGATGGGAGGAGGGGAGAGTGTGGATTGTGTAGGTGTTTAATGTAGGTCCTGCTTGGCATTTTCTTCCAAAACAGGCCTGTCTCATTACAATTAAACACTTGTTCAGGTTTCAATTCTTCACTGTCTATGTACTCCTTGAATTCCTGCACATATTTTTCAGCTGCTTTTTGGTCCAAACTGGCAGCCTCACCATGCCTTATCACACTATGTATGCCACTACGATTCTTAAATCTCTCAAACCAGCCTTTGCGGGCCTTAAATTCATTCACATCACCACTAGTTGCAGGCATTTTTCTAATTAAATCATCATGCAGCTTCCTAGCCTTTTCACATATGATCGCTTGAGAGATGCTATATCCTGCTATCTGTTTTTCGTTTATCCACACCAATAACAGTCTCTCAACATCTTCTATCACTTGCGATCTCAGTTTCAAAAACATAGTTGCACCTTTGGCAAAAACAGCTTCTTTGATTGCCGTTTTCTTGGCCACAATAGTAGCGATGGCTGATTGGGGTTTTGTGTACAACCTGGCCAGCTCCGACACACGCACTCCACTTTCATACTTAGCAATGATCTCTTTCTTCATATCCATAGTAATTCTCACCCTTTTTGCTGTAGGGTTGGCACTAGAAACTTTCTTGGGGCCCATGGTGACTTATTTTGCAGGTGCAGTCACTAAAAACGCTATGATAATATGAAATGTTCCGATTGTATGTTTGGATGGGACCGCAGTGGCTTGCTGGCTTGTAAACACTGGCTGCAAGTGGACGCGTCTCGGACAAAACGAATCTCGTTGATCGAGTTTTTTAGCGCTAGCCGAGGCAAAATTTTTACGTTAAAATGTATCGCTAGTCGGATTTAATGTTATACGATGCCAGCATTGGTTGAGGGTACACTGTATATACGACCGAAACAGTCAAAGGGTTAATTTTGTTTTTGGTACTTCTAGTATCACTACAATTTCTTTTGGGTGCTGTGGTTAATATGCAGAGATGAGCAAGGTATAGAAAAGTTCGAAAATGGAGTGGTACATATGTGAGTGTATGGTATTATTTACACTAAGAAGTGAAGCTAAGCCTCCTGTTTAAACAATGGTCTGGCCCGGGGAGTGGAAGGAAACTCTTCCACCATGCATTAAAGTGATTTTTCTTGCACAACTTTTGGTCTTGGCACAAAATTTAATTAGTTTTTAAAAATGCAAGATTGGGCATGCAGATTTTAACCCTTTCAGGGTCGAGAGGCCCTCTCCTAAACTTGTTCTCAGGGTCGAAAATTTTTCGGAAAAAAAAAAAATTATTTTTTCTTATGAAAAGGTAGAGAATCTTTTCCCAATCATAATGACACCAAAAGTATGAAATTTGATGGAAAACTTACGGAATTATGCTCTCGCGAAGTTAGTGGTCTTTATGATGTTTATGCATCGGCGATTTCGCCGACTTTGAGCACTATTTTCGGCCAATTTCGGTGTACTAGTCGACAGAAATCATAACTATTTCGCTAGAACTCCATTTCTTCTATCGAATGATTACAAGAAACCACCAATTTACCGATTTCAACTATCCAATAAAGTGGCCAGAAATTAGCAATTTTGCCATTTTTCACACAAATTTCAAAAGATGCTAGTTTCCAAAAAGGGTCCAGAATAAACAAGACAGACATTCCTGGCACTAAAATAACATTTCCTCTGTTCATTAGTCATGTCCCCAGGCCCCTCTTACATTTCTTTTGCTTTCCACTTTGAATTTTTATTCTCACAAAAAATAGAAGATTTACTGTAATGCAAACTACTGCATTAGTGTAGAAATGGTATAAATAATATCAGCACACTTGCAAAAGAATATTAGATTCACCACTTGATGTGTATTGGACGCATGGCATGATTTGTTTACTTTTGAACTTTGGCAAAAATCGAACATTTCTGCTCCTTTGAGCTCAATTTCAAGGTACTTTTCATTGTGAACCCAATCAAAATCATCTCAATTTCTGTAATATGTCTTCCATTCTATAAAATGAGACCAGGAAAACTAGAATACAACCATAAATACCATTCGAAAATGCAGTACAAAGTCGCTGTTTTAAACCAAAAACACGGTCAAAGTTTTTTATTTTTTCTCATTACGCACTGTGTGCTGCAGGATTTTTTTTATACTGTACACACTGACCACATAGACCCATTCTTTCATATGTAGGCCTACCAGCTTTCTCTCGCTAGATTTGAAGGCACTAGAATTTAGGCGTACTAGTATGTCAATAACCCTGGTACTAGTACGTCGGAAACTCTGAAAGGGTTAATTATGAGTCTATTGTATTTTATATACTCTGAAGCATGGTTTAAGGCACTCTTCTACATTGTGCAGTGGCACTATCATAAACAATGAGGTTGACTGCCACTTGTCTAAGCCCTACATGATTTGCAGCTTTGTAAGAGAAAAGTTGTCACTGCTGATACACCTTGGTTTTGGGGTTATGTACTCTCTAAATAGCATATAATGAAGTTGCACCTCACCTGCTTATGGTAACCACACAGTGCTGTCTGGGGTTTTTCCAGATAGTTTATTCACTTACTTGAGTTTTTGTTGTGTTAAAGGACTTGTTAAATATGGCTGCAAAAAATATGGATGGGTGTCCCATATGTGAGGTATTTAATTGAGATTTATGTAGTGAATGGTTTTTATATTGCCTATGCAGATTTAGATGAGGATGATTATAATTTTAACCCCTTCTCCTGTATATATTACTAAATTTAAAAGGCGAAACTTTCGTTTTACCTTTTGGGCCACCCCACCTCAGTGGGATACAGCTGGTGTGTTGAAAGGAAGAAGAAAGATTATAATTTTATGCACTGGCATCATCGTTTAGATTTTTGGTAGCTGTGCAATGGATGTGTTTGGACCAGATGTTGTTCTTCATGAAGGAATGAATTCTGATTTCCAGGGGAGCATTAATGGATAGTATTTCTGTGGGAGCTGTTGGTGCAGTGACTGATGCCATTGGTAATATTTTGAATAATTTTGTTATAAAACTGAAAGAGGTAAATAAGAAATTATCTAACCTCAATGGCATACTGTAGGACTCTGTTATCTTTCCTCAGTCTTTTATTGACATTGTTAGGAAAGGCATTGAGGAAGGAAAAGGGAGAAAGGAGATGCATGCCCTGAGGATGCCTGATATCAAGATTTACAAATCACCCAATGGGTGGGGGTTTGAACCCATGGCCATGGGTTCATACCTTAACTGTCATGGGATTTGTTTGTGGTTGTGTTATTACAATTTGGTGAATCAGGATTAACAATTGTGGGGTGAACACTGTAATTTGGGATCAGCAGTTGTGATTGTCAAGCTGAACCTGGTATCCCAGTGGACAGTGTTGCAGTTGGCCACATAACTGATTTAATTTGGGTTTAATTAAATCCAATCCTAGTAAAGAAGGCAATGGAGACTAAAAATCATGTTTTGTGATTAGTTTCCCAACTGCTGAAGTGAAATGAGAGGGTGGTGTTCCTATGGCTTCTTGATGCTGGTTTTGTAATCTGAACTAATCAAGATGTTGCTTAAGGCTGTTGTGACTGGTCTTTCACCTTCTTGTTCAGATAATGAAATTGTTTCTGGTATTTTTGCCAAGAATCTAAAAATCAAGGAACTATCTGAAAGAGGCTGTGTCCTTAGTGTTTATTTTTCAAGGGTTAAGGGTGGTAGCAGGAAGGCTGCTGAGAGGTGAAATCTTGCCATTAAGAATGGATGATATATATTTGTCTTGGCTAGGTGCAAGGTTTATGACAGGTTTTGGGTAACTTAGTGTTACCCTGGCCAGGACTTTAGTCATACTGTAGCAATGTCCTCAAAAGGATAATCCACCAAAGTTTGCATTTTTTGCTGGTGATCATGAATCTAGAAATTGTGACAATAAATCAACTCACTGTTACATCAATTGTTCCTCCAGAGATGCTCCCTAGGATTCAATTCACCACTTTTCATTTACAGTAGATCATTATATTACACAGTAGTTACATTTCTGAAAATGCCATGTTAGGTAAATCCGTGTTAGATAAATTGAAGAACTTACAGGGAAAAATAGGGTTACGTTCCTGGGAGCCCCAAAAAAGTGAATATGTAACTGTAGTTTATTGTCATGATGCATTATGTTGTTTTTACTGCGTAAGACTACAAATGCAACAGAAATAATAGTATTTCTTACCTTAAATTGTGGATGCTGGTGTTTGTCGATGATTGTGAAGAGAGTATAGAGTCATGCTGTTGGACCGCTGGGCTGAGGTGGATGGTAGAGGTTCTGGTACTGAAGTCGATGGTTGTACTGGAGTGTGCATAAATTATGTTCTATTTTACCCTGCATTATATTACACAAATGACAGTAAGGGATCATCAGCTCTAGACACCGTTTCAGAGCACTGCTTCTAGATTTGTCAGGGTCTTTTACCTTTGATATACCTTTGAAGAGTTTTGAGAGTTCACTCTCTCAGCCCGGCCATGGGCCAGGCTCATATGGTGCTTGCCTGGTCAACCAGGCTGTTGCTGCTGGAGACCCGCTTCCCCACATATACATCACAGCCTGGTTGATCTGGCACCTCTTTGGTGAAAACATCTAACTTTAAGTCAGTCAAGTAATGCTTCATTAAGGCCATAGGCTATCTCTTGTCTAATATCTCTATTTTCTTTGTAACTCTAAGACTTAAACGCTTATACCTTTTGTTGCCACTCTCAGCAACACTCATATGCCTACTGGGTGCCATGATTTCTTGGCAGATACAAGATATGGCAATTAAAAGATCACAACACAATTCACAAACACAGCTAGCTCCTAAGACAATGAAACTGAACAAGTATTCACGAAGGCTGGGATGGTGGTGGCAGGAGTGTCAGGGGTGGCAGGGAATGGCTGTAGGTCTCCCCCGCTGACCCACAGCAAGGCGGCAGCTTGAGCTGACCGTAAATTATCAGCTGCTCTACACACTGTTTCAGAGTATGGCTTCTGGATTTGTCAGGGTCCACTTCAGTGAAAAAGTCTAACTTTAAGTCAGTCAGTCAGTAAATTAGTCAAGTCAGTGAGTAAATCGGTCAAGCCAGTCAGTTAGGTCAGTAAAGTAAGTCACTCTAGTCAGTCAGTCAGTCCATCAAGTCAGACAGTAAGTCAGTTAAATAAGTCAGCCAAGTAAGCCTGTTAGTTAGTCATGTCAATCAGTCATTATACAAACTTGTACATTTACCTCATTCTTTTTAACCCTTAAACTGTCCAAACGTAGATCTACATTCACGTTCGTAGTGCTCCGAACGTAAATCTACATTTTTTTTTTTTACATTTGAAAGCACATATAATAAAATGTAGATCTACGTTCGGAGTGCGACGCACAGGAACGTAGATCTGCATTTGGACAGTTTAAAGGTTAATTGTACAGAAAGACATTTCTCTAAGGTTATAGGCTATCTCTTGTCTAATATCTCTGTTTTCTTCATTCTAAAACTTAAACACATATACCTTTTCTTGCTACTTTCAGCAACACTCATATGCCTACTAATTGCTATGATTGCTTGGCAGATGCAGTGGTACCCCAAGTTTAGAATTTATTTCATTCTAGAATGCTGTTCGAGTGCCAATACCGAACGAATTTGTTCCCATAAGGAATAATGTAAATTAGATTAGTCCGTTTCAGACCCCCAAAAATGCACTTACAAATGCACTTACACAAATACACTTACATAATTGCTCGAGTTGGGAGCAGTTCAGATCTCGGGGTACCACTGTACAAGATATGGCAATTAAAAGATTAAAAAATTCACAAACACAGGTAACTCCTAAGATAATGGAACTGAACACATATTCACGAAGACTGGGATGGTGGTGGCGGGAGTGTCGGGGTGGCAGGGGATGGCGGTAGGTTTCCCCCTCTGACCCACAACAAGGCGGCAGCTTGAGCTGGGGAAATTTTTTCCATGCCCGCAAACGGACCCATGTTAAGTTAATTTTATGAAGTGTTGTATAAAATTGTGTTGCAATTTTTCAGTAGTGCAATGACCAAAACTTGGCAAATAAATCCATGTAATATAATGGTCTCTTGTATCTCAAACTGATCGAAAATTGTGCCACAGCGTCACAAATTAATGGGGAAAACAAACTACAGATAAAGCATAATGTGATTTTTGAATACACCCTGAATTTCCTCTTGTTGAAAATAAATATGAATACAAATAGCTGAAAGAAGAATAATTTTGTTCTAAGTGTTGGAAGACATATTAATGATTTGAAATATTTATCAACTTCAGATTTTGACGGATTATTCCAGTTAGCAGGCCGCCAAGTGCTACTGGAGGAGGAGATGTTGGAAAAGTTTGCACTTTCCCTGAAAATTGTGCCTACTGCACAGGCCACTCCAGTCAGAGGTCAACCAGGTAGGAAAAGTAGTATGGTATTTTTATTTTGAGCTTTTTTTTTATGTTCCATTGCATTCATATTAGGAGTTTACTTTTGTATTGAGAATGCAGTAGGATTTCAGTAATGCATTTTTGCAGTAGAGAGTATGAGAATGCTGTACAGTAACTTGAATAAAAAAGGAGTACAGCATTCTCATACTCTCTACTATAATTTACTCCCTGAAAATAAGTAATGATTGTAATTTTGCATGAAATTCTAGGGAAATTGAGCAATGGTTGTTTCATTTACATGAATAGTGTACTGTATTTTTTGTAGTAGATCTCTGATGACCCATTAGGAACAAATCAGGCACATTATCACACCTGTACTCACCTCTAAACACTCAGTAAGGACTATCACATTGTCCTTATAGTTTACTTCTGCTTTCCTTCTTGTTTCCAATTTCTGTGACCAGATGCTGACCGAACATCACTTGCCCTCCAGAAGCACTAGTCTCATTGCCTCCCACTTGTTCTCTCTACAGCCATTTTCATTTTTTCAGTTTACTGGTAGATTTCAGTCTTTTTCTAAGATTATTTCACATTCATGGAATCAAGAATAACTTGATCACACTATGTCTCTCATGTACTAATTTTTCCATTTATATAGGGAATGAGTGTTTTTTATCTTGGCACTGACTTGTGACCCGGCATTAAAAAAATTGCTTCTGTTTATCCTTATTTTTATTTTTTACTGCAGATATTCACTGTTTCTTTATTGTTTTCTCTTGTTAAATGAAGAATAATTTACTCACACTCTGAGTGCTAACCCTGAAAGTCCCCAAACTCTCTTTCAGTTGATAAACATTAGCAAGCAATGGTGTCCTGTAAAGTGGACCCCCGGTTTACGATATTATTTCATTCCAGAAGTATGTTCAGGTGCCAGTACTGACCGAATTTGTTCCCATAAGGAATATTGTGAATTAGATTAGTCCATTTCAGACCCCCAAACATACACATACAAATGCACTTACATAAATACACTTACATAATTGGTCGCATTGGGAGCTGATCGTAAACCGGGGGTCCACTGTATATGTATTATACTGAATTTTGATCACTTGTTTAAAATAATTTCTCAGATAAAAGTTGGCGAAATCTGAAGCTGGAATACCATTCTAAGTGGCCACTGCATAAGCTGTTTACTCCATCAGTTCAGGACAAGTACAATTCAATTTTTACATTTCTCTTGGATGTTCGTAGAGCTCAGTTCCGACTCCAACAGTTGTGGATCACACAGATGCGAACGAAATTCCATAGGTAAGCCTTTGTTCTGCTAAAGTAATTATGATGTATACCTTTTTCAGTATCTAAATGTTCCTTGTACACACAAGATGATTTCAATCACATTGTGATCAATAATTATTTTAAAATAAAATTTGTTTCCATGTATAGTAGTACATTTTCAAGTGCAGAATTAACTGTATATTTGGATCATGTCTAGGGCTAATTTTCTAGCATCATTCCTTGCAGAGTTCTTCACAGCTGTTCAGAAGTCTGTTTTTATGAATTTGTAATTGTTGCAGAGAGGATGCTTTTTTAATAGTTTTCTGATATTTCGTATTACAGTGGACCCCTGCATACCGTTGGCATCACATACCGTTTATTCCGCATACCGCTCACTTTAATCGCAAAAATTTTGCCTCGCATACCGCTCAAAAACCCGCTCACCGCTGTTCGTCCGAGACGCGTCCAATGTGCGCCTTAGCCAGCCTCACATGTTCCGCCGGTGGCATTGTTTACCAGCCAGCCTCCGCGGTAGCATCCAAGCATACAATCGTAACATTTCGTATTATTACAGTGTTTTTGGTGATTTTATCTGGAAAATAAGTGACCATGGGCCCCAAGAAAGCTTCTAGTGCCAACCCTACAGCAATAAGGGTGAGAATTACTATAGAGATGAAGAAAAAGATCATTGATAAGTATGAAAGTGGAGTGCGTGTCTCCGAGCTGGCCAGGTTGTATAATGAACCCCAATCAACCATCGCTACTATTGGTGGTACAGCTGCTGCTGCTGCTGCTGTAGCATCGTCTGCTGCTGCTGTAGCATCGTCTGCTGCTGCTGCTGCTGTAGCATCGTCTGCTGCTGCTGTAGCACCGTCTGCTGCTGCTGTAGCATCGTCTGCTGCTGCTGTAGCATCGTCTGCTGCTGCTGCTGCTGTAGCATCGTCTGCTGCTGCTGCTGCTGTAGCATCGTCTGCTGCTGCTGTAGTATCGTCTGCTGCTGCTGTAGCACTGTTGTTGGTGTGGCTTATTGAGAATATACCAAGAAACAATTAACCCCAGAGGATTTTCCACCCAGGATAACCCAAAAAAGTCAGTGTCATCGAAGACTGTCTAACTTATTTCCATTGGGGTCCTTAATCGACTAACACCCAGGTGAACAGGGAAAAATGCCTGGAACTAGTGCTCATATTGGTGAATTTAAAGCCAGCAAAGGTTGGTTTGAGAGATTTAAGAATCGTAGTGACATACACAGTGTGATAAGGCCTGTTCTGGAAGAAAATGCTAAACAGGACCTACAGTACTCAGGAGGAAAAGGCACTCCCAGGACACAGTGTCTCATCAGTCATTGCTGCATCTTCAATAAAGGTAAGTGTCATTTATTCTTCATTTAGTAGACTAGTACATGCACAATATATACTGTGCATGTACTACTCTACTATTGTGCATGTATCCTTCTCTTTGTGTGTAGGAAAATGTATATTTCATGTGGTAAAAATTTTTTTTTCATACTTTTGGGTGTCTTGCACGGATTAATTTGATTTCCATTATTTCTTATGGGGAAGATTCATTCGCATACCGATTATTTCGCTTCGCATACCAATGAGCCCTCTTGCACGGATTAACCCTTTCAGGGTCCGTCCCGTAGATCTACGGCTTTACGTTCAGGGTCCAAACCGTAGATCTACGCCATGAGCTCAGCTCACTCTGATAAACTGTGAGTGGTACATTTGGGCCTAGATATGAGAGAATACATCTATGTGGTATGTGTGCACCACATAAAACAGATCCTGCAGCACACTGTGTATAATGAGAGAAAAAAAATGAAATGATTTTTCGATTAAAACAGCAACTTTGCAGTGTTTTTTCGTATGTTTTTATAGGTGTATTTGCGATTTCTTGGTCTCATTTGATAGAATGGAAGACATATTACAGAAATAGAGATGATTTTGATTGGTTTTAGCATTGAAAATGGCTTGAAACTGAGCTCAAAGTAGCGGAAATGTTAAATTTTTGCCGATATTCAAGAGTAAACAAACGACCTCACACATCTAATACACGTCAGCTGGTGGGTCTAATATACATTCACAAATATGGTGATGATATTTATACAATTATTACAGTATTGCATAAGAGTAAATCTTCTATTTTTTGGTGTGAATAAAAATTCATTATGTGAATAAAAAATCAAAATGGAATTTATTTGTAAAGCCTCAAAACATAACTAATGAACAGAGGAAATGTTAGTTTAGTGCCAGGAATGCCTACATTGTTCATTCTGGACCCTTTTTTGAAATTGGAATATTTTGAACTTTGTGTTAAATTGGCCAAATTAACAATTTCCGATCACTTTATTTTGTAGTTGAAACAGTTGACTTGGCGATTTCTTGTGCTCAATCGATAGAATAGAAGTAATACTAGTGAAATAGCTAAGAATTTGGTTGATTGGAATAATGTAATTGGCCTAAAATGGGAGTCAAAGTCGGCAAAATTGCCGATTCGTAAATATCGCTGACACATCAAAATTCGCGAGAGCATAATTTTGTCAATTTTCCACCAAATTTCGTACTTTTTGTTTTATTACCTTCACAAAAAGATTCTCTACGATTTCATAAGAAAAAATAAAAATTTTTTTTTTTGAAAATTCTTGGACACTGGTGCGTGACTCCAGATTTGGGCCTTGGACCCTGAAAGGGTTAAAATCAGTATGCGGGGGTCCACTGTACTTGTTTATAAGTCCAATTCCTACAACTGGTCATATTATATATGAAGTACCTGTTATTTATAGATATCATGACCTTGTTTTTGATAGGGGTGGACTGATTTGTTTCTGGACATACAGCATTATGGTGACTCCTTACTGAACAGTTTCAATAGTTTTAATCTTGTGATGCATGTACAGTAGGGCCCAGCTTTTCGGCATTTCACCTTACGGCGTTCCGCTAATACGGCGATCTCAAATTATGGCCAAAACTTTCTATACGGCAAGTGGTCTTTCAAATACGGCATGGGCCACTTGGTTTGTTTACATTCTCCATGAGCACATATCTCTATTATGTAATAATAATCACTCTTGGGCACGTTAAATTTCTTATTTCACGTTAATATAGACATTTTCATTAATCCATCTATTATATTTTCTTTAAAATTATATAAGAAACACATTGCATAACATATAAACATTTTGTTTATATATTATGGTGGTGTGGTAGCCGGGCAGAGGGAAAACATTACGTCACTCCCTTAATGCATAACACTTTTGTTTACAATTCTTGGCTTGAATTATTCATTACTTCTCCATTTGTTTATGATGTCATCTAAAGGTAGTTGTTAGAAATGATTAAACTCAGTGAATATGGTATGTCCATGGTAATAATATGGCTCTGGGCCACATTAAATATCGTGTAGGTATGTAACCCAGGCGGACTACATACCTACATTATTATTATAACTGATAATTATATGTATGTGTACCTGTACCTAAGTAAACTTATACACTGTGCTGGCATGCAGGTACACATTAAAATCACTAATAGTGCCTTATTAGTCTTGATGCCATATTAATGCTAATAATAATAACACAATAATAATCACTCTAAGAAGCATTAAATATTGTATAAAATGTTAATATAGACATTTTGCTTAATCCATCTAAATACACCCCACAGTAGAATAAATTAACATAAATATGAGATGTTCTCCATGGGGAAGTGGATCAAAATTCTTCCTCCGTAAGCCATGCGTGTCGTAAGAGACTACTAAAATGCAGGGAGCAAGGGGCTAGTAACCCCTTCTTCTGTATATATTACTAAATTTAAAAAGAGAAACTTTTGTTTTTCCTTTTGGGTCACCCCACCTCAGTGGGATACGGCTGGTGCGTTGAAAGAAAATATGAGATGTGGTAGCCAGGTGACTTGTAGGACTTGTGGTAACCAGGCAACTTGTGGTAGCCAGGCGACTTGTAGGACTTGTGGTAGCCAGGCGACTTGTGGTAGCCAGGCAACTTGTGGTAGCCAGGCAGCTTCTGGTAGCCAGGCAACTTGTAGGACTTGTTGTAGCCAGACGACTTGTAGGACTTGTGGTAGCCAGGCGATTTGTGGTAGCCAGGCAACTTGTGGTAGCCAGGCAATTTGTGGTAGCCAGACAACTTGTGGTAGCCAGGCAACTTGTAGGACTTGTGACGAAAACCAGACATGTTCATCTGGTTTGTTTACATTATGTGTGGGTAGGGTGGTGAGGGCTGCCCTTCCTGGCTACCCATACTTCCCAACCTGACTTCAGACAAATAAAACTCACCTCTCACCCTCCATTAAGACTACAATGGTAGACAGCAAACGCCTAGGGAGGTACTACCATACTGCCAGGTGAGTGTAAAATGGAAACCTGTAATTGTTTTATATGATGGTAGGATTGCTGGTGTCTTTTTTCCGTCTCATAAATATGCAAGATTTCAGGTATGTCTTGCTACTTCTTCTTACACTTAGGTCACACTACACATACTGTACATGTACAAGCATATATATATGTATTTACACCCCTCTGGCTTTTCTTCTATTTTCTTACTAGTTCTTGTTCTTGTTTATTTCCTGTTATCTCCATGGGGAAGTGGAACAGAATTCTTCCTCCGGAAGCCATGCGTGTTGTAAGAGGCGACTAAAATGCCGGGAGCAAGGGGCTAATAACCCCTTCTCCTGTATAAATTACTAAATTTAAAAAGAGAAACTTTTGTTTTTCTTTTAGGGCCACCCTGCCTCAGTGGGATATGGCTGGTTTGTTGAAAGAAAGAAAGAAATTAATGAGTGTACTATACAGTGGATCCCCGCCTTACGAACGCATCGCGTTACGTTAAATCTGCCATACGAAGCATTTGAATGCAAAAATTTTGCCTCGCCTCACGATAAAAATTTGCCTTATGTGATTCATCCGGGACGTGTCCCACGTGTGGCCTCAGCTGCCCCGTGGGTGCCATTGTTTACAAGCCAGCCAGTATGGTCGCATCTAAGCATACATTCGGTACATTTCATATTATCACAGTGTTTTTAGTGCTTGTAACTGCAAAATAAGTCACCATGGGCCGCAAGAAAGCTTCTAGTGCCAACCCTGTGGTAAAAAGGGTGAAAATTACTTTGGAAATGAAGAAAGAGATAATTGCTAAGTACGAAAGTGGAGTGCGTGTCTCGAAGCTGGCCAGGTTGTGTATCAAACCCCAATCAACCATCGCTGCTGTCATTTTTGGTCTGGAATGGATTAATTCTATTTACATTATTCTTTATGGGAAAAATTTGTTTGGTTGTCAACCATTTTGGTTGCCAAACCATTATCTGGAACTAATTAAGTTTGACAACTGAGGTTCCACTCTATTAATTATAAGAGAGTTAAAATAAATTTCAGAATGACCATCAGTTGTTGATTATTAGACAGTAACCAATATTCATTTAGGTAGTAAATGTTACTGGTTACTTCGCAATCTTAATATTTCTGGTAATTCATATTTTTTACCTTGTGTTAAAAAACAAGTAATTTGTTTTTTCTTTAGAAAAAGTGAAGCAGACCGTCTTCAGTGGACACTGAGGCACCACATGAGTCTCCTGATTGATAACATCCAGTACTACTTACAGGTGAGCTTTTACACATTCCTTCTAACAATCTGAAGTCCATCAAGGTCCCACAGGGTGATGATAGTTTCTCAGGAGAAATGTGAAAATTCCTTCTGATAGAGGTCTGAGTCATATGATGTCCCATTCAGTGGAGCTTTAGATCATTTGACTGAGACCTTTCACTGGCTTACCTTCCACTATGTAAAAAGTTAAAAGATTAATATTCATAGGGGATGCTCCTATAATGGCAGGAGAATCAATAAACATGCCCATGACCAAAAAATCAGTAAGTATTTTGTTTACATAAAAATTTTGGCTACAAATTAGTGGTACTATTCATGTAATGATGAAGAAATGCTGTTCTTTCTACCAGTAGATACAAGAAGATTTTCTGAAACAAAAATTTTCCAGGGAAAACCGGACAAGTACATGCCAAGAGTATCAGATCTGCTAGATTGTGATGACTGTTCACTGCTTGCAGGCACTGGCAGCAACAGCCTTGTTGACCAGGTAGTCAGCATTGAAGTCTGGCCTCAGGTTGGGCTATGAGAATACAGTACATAAGAGCCCTGACTTATGATCATCCAGGTTACAAACCCCCACACTTACAGTCAGGGCACTTTGGAACCAGTTCATTTTTTATTTAGTGCCAGTCTGTCAATAAAAGCACTGCAACCATTAAAACATAAATTATTTTCAAGAAACTGTTTTTCCTTTATTTTTTCACCAAGTGCATTCATATTTTGTGTTTATTTTATACATGTGTGAAGGGTTCATGTTTGTTTTGGTAGAGGCTGGTCAAGAACTGTAAATCTAATTACTGTGATTTTGCTAAAAATTGATAGGGATACCAGTACTTTATCATATCCCTAATTCATTCTGAGACTTTGCCATTTCCACATTTCTCGACTAAAGAGCTTATAACACATGCACCAAATGACCATGTACAAACAAGAAATGAAATTGGTTGAAAAAAATTTAGAAAAAATTAAATTCAAAATTCAGTCTTAGATCTTTCACTGTCTCTTACGTAGATCTGCATTATCGATGCCAGTGTCACTTGCATAGATCTACGTTATTGATGCCAGTGTCACTTACATAGATCGACATTATTGATGCCATTGTCACTCTCGTAGATCACCATTATAAACACAGCGTCCTCAGATATACTGTAAGTGGTAAATTGTGGCTTAGACATGAGAGAATGAGTCGGTGGTGAGCATGTACAATATAAAAAAGATCCTGCTCCATGCAGTGTATGATGTAAAAAATAAACCTCTAGCCCAAACTATGGGAGAATATGAACTTTCACTTTTGGCATGAATATGTTCCAGATGAACCAACCCCAGACATGGATGGTTGCAGGTCGTTGGGGTTCTCAGCACTATTTCTAGCCTCCCATGCATCACTTGCTCTCACTAAATGTATGAAAGCACATAGCACATCCTTGGTTCCTGTAATTCTTGTTGTTGGATTATTCACTGAACAGTGAGCAAATTGAACTAAAGATGGCATTCACACGGTGCACTACTGTGGCCCCAGTTTTTTGTACACTGTGCACGTTGTGTAAATCCATTTTCTCATATGTAGGCCTACCAGGTCTCTTGCTTTATAAAATTTATGCATGGATTTATGTGAGATTCTGGTGTCAGTAATATAGATGTACATAAAAGACACTGAAAGGGTTAATAAAATACAGTGGTACCCCGAGTTTTGGCCATAATTCGTTCCAGAAGGCTGTTCGAGTGCTGTTACCGAACGAATTTGTTCCCATAAGAAATAATGTTAATTAGATTAGTCCATTTCAGACCCCCAAAAATACATTTACAAAAGCACTTAAAATAATACATAATTGTTTGAGTTGGGAGCTGTACGAAACTCGGGGTACCACTGTACGGAATAGTATTTTCAGACATTAATTTCTTGTCACTTGTAGGTCTATATTGGAGTTCTCTTAATAATTTGTTATTATTTTCATTGAGAAGATGCTTATAAATATACTAAAAATTTTAGGTTGATGTACTGGAGTCACAGCACTGGCAGCTTATTACAGAAATTGGCAAAACTCGGGATTATCAACAGCTGGTCCGAGCCCATCATAACTTCCTGGTCTCTGTCTCAGCTCAGTGTTTTCTTAACAACACCATGGTCAGCAACTCTCTGCAGCAGTTACTCAAGCTGGTCCATAAGTTTTGTTCCATTTTGGAATCTGTATTCAGTAATGAATCTAAAGATAGAAATGCTCCTCTTAGATCAGCTATTGCCCTTAATGTGCAGCCAGTTCTTAGTAGTGCAGAGCAAATCAAGAAGTTAAATGAAGCATTTGAACGGGCAGCAGCCTATCTATTTTTTGTGTTGTCTAACTTAAGACTTCATCAGGGATCACAATATACATCTCAGCTCATTATGAGAATTGACTATAATAAGTATTATAGTAACAATACAACTGTTAGAAGGTTCAAATCCCCTCTTGATGCACTCTAAGTATGATATTGTAAAATAACACACAAGTTTCAGATTTAAATTCCTTTGATTGGTGGGAAGGTTGGTTTCCAGAAACCCAATGACTGGGACAACCCATGGTCTAGAGCAGCAGTGGGCAAACTACAGCCCGCAGGTTGCATGCAGCCCGCAGGTTGCATGCAGCCCGCCAAAGGTTTTCATGCATCCTGCATCTCAGCACTCAAAAAGTTTCAAAATCTGAAAATTTTTTCAAGAAAGACGTTTGTGTTGTTTTCATCAACTTACATTTGTGAGCAGACTTTCTCTATGAAGAAAGTTCCCCTGCACTGAAAAATTTGCTCACCCCTGGTCTAGAGAAACCCTTTTGACTCTGGACCCAAAAATATTACATTAAGCTTTAAAAATGGCTAAACACCTGTGTAGCCTGAGTTCATGGTCATTCCCCTTAATCCAGATTTACAGCTGGAACTTCATGATCATGTAAAACTTATAATTTATGAGATATTTTTTTATTTTATTAACACATTGGCCGATTCCCACCAAGGCAGGGTGGCCCGAAAAAGAAAAACTTTTACCATCATTCACTCCATCACTGTCTTGCCAGAAGGGTGCTTTACACTACAGTTTTTAAACTGCAACATTAACACCCCTCCTTCAGAGTGCAGGCATTGTACTTCCCATCTCCAGGACTCGAGTCCGGCCTGCCGGTTTCCCTGAATCCCTTCATAAATGTTACTTTGCTCACACTCCAACAGCACGTCAAGTATTAAAAGCCATTTGTCTCCATTCACTCCTATCAAACACGCTCACGCATGCCCGCTGGAAGTCCAAGCCCCTCGCACACAAAACCTCCTTTACCCCCTCCCTCCAACCTTTCCTAGGCCGACCCCTACCCCGCCGTCCTTCCACTACAGACTGATACACTCTTGAAGTCATTCTGTTTCGCTCCATTCTCTCTACATGTCCGAACCACCTCAACAACCCTTCCTCAGCCTTCTGGACAACATTTTTGGCAATCCCGCACCTCCTCCTAACTTCCAAACTACATTATATTCACACCACACATTACCCTCAGACATGATATCTCCACTGCCTCCAGCCTTCTCCTCGCTGCAACATTCATCACCCATCCTTCACACCCATATAAGAGCGCTGGTAAAACTATACTCTCTTACATTCCTCTCTTTGCCTCCAAGGACAAAGTTCTTTGTCTCCACAGACTCCTAAGTGCACCGCTCACCCTTTTCCCCTCATCAATTCTATGATTCACCTCATCTTTCATAGACCCATCCGCTGACACGTCCACTCCCAAATATCTGAATACATTCACCTCCTCCATGCTCTCTCCCTCCAATCTGATATCCAATCTTTCATCACCTAATCTTTTTGTTATCCTCATAACCATACTCTTTCCTGTATTCACTTTTAATTTTCTTCTTTTGCATACCCTACTAAATTCATCTACTAGCCTTTGCAACTTTTCTTCAGAATCTCCCAAGAGCTCAGTGTCATCAGCAAAGAGCAACTGTGACAACTCCCACTTTATGTTTGATTCTTTATCTTTTAACTCCACGCCTCTTGCCAAGACCCTCGCATTTACTTCTCTTGCAACCCCATCTATAAATATATTAAATAACCACGGTGACATCACACATCCTTGTCTAAGGCCTACTTTTACTGGGAAATAATCTCCTTCTTTCCTACATACTCTAACTTGAGCCTCACTGTCCTCGTAAAAACTCTTCACTGGTTTCAGTAACCTACCTCCTATACCATACACCTGCAACATCTGCCACATTGCCCCCCTATCCACCCTGTCATATGCCTTTTCCAAATCCATAAATGCCACAAAAACCTCTTTAGCCTTATCTAAATACTGTTCACTTATATTTTTCACTGTAAACACCTGGTCCACACACCCCCCTACCTTTCCCAAAGCCTCCTTGTTCATCTGCTATCCTATTCTCCGTCTTACTCTTAATTCTTTCAATAATAACTCTACCATATACTTTACCAGGTATACTCAACAGACTTTTTTTTTTTTTTTTTTTTTTCAACAAGTCGGCCGTCTCCCACCGAGGCAGGGTGACCCAAAAAAGAAAGAAAACAATTTTCTTCTTATTCTTTTTAGTAATCTTTACAGGAAAAGGGGTTACTAGCCCATTGTTCCCGGCATTTTAGTTGACTTTTACAACACGCATGGCTTACGGAGGAAAGATTCTTATTCCACTTCCCCATGGATATAAAAGGAAAAGTAATAAGACCAAGAACTATTAAGATAAAATCAAAGAAAACTCAGATGAGTGTGTATAAATAAATGTGTACATGTATGTGTAGTGTGACCTAAGTGTAAGTAGAAGTAGCAAGACATGCCTGTAATCTTGCATATTTATGAGAGAGACAAAAGACATCAGCAATCCTACCATCATGTAAAACAATCACAGGCTTTCGTTTTACACTCACTTGGCAGGACGGTAGTACCTCCCTGGATGGTTGCTGTCTACCAACCTACTACCTACAACTCAACAGACATTTTTTTTTTTTTTTTTTTTTTTTTTTTTTTTTCAACAAGTCGGCCGTCTCCCACCGAGGCAGGGTGACCCAAAAAAAGAAAGAAAATCCCCAAAAAGAAAATACTTTCATCATCATTCAACACTTTCACCACACTCGCACATTATCACTGTTTTTGCAGAGGTGCTCAGAATACAACAGTCTAGAAGCATACACATATAAAGATACACAACATATCCCTCCAAACTGCCAATATCCCAAACCCCTCCTTTAAAGTGCAGGCATTGTACTTCCCATTTCCAGGACTCAAGTCCGACTATATGAAAATAACCGGTTTCCCTGAATCCCTTCACTAAATATTACCCTGCTCACACTCCAACAGATCGTCAGGTCCCAAGTACCATTCGTCTCCATTCACTCCTATCTAACACGCTCACGCACGCTTGCTGGAAGTCCAAGCCCCTTACCCACAAAACCTCCTTTACCCCCTCTCTCCAACCCTTTCGAGGACGACCCCTACCCCGCCTTCCTTCCCCTATAGATTTATATGCTTTCCATGTCATTCTACTTTGATCCATTCTCTCTAAATGACCAAACCACCTCAACAACCCCTCTTCTGCCCTCTGACTAATACTTTTATTAACTCCACACCTTCTCCTAATTTCCACACTCCGAATTTTCTGCATAATATTTACACCACACATTGCCCTTAAACAGGACATCTCCACTGCCTCCAACCGTCTCCTCGCTGCTGCATTTACCACCCAAGCTTCACACCCATATAAGAGTGTTGGTACTACTATACTTTCATACATTCCCTTCTTTGCCTCCATAGATAACGTTTTTTGACTCCACATATACCTCAACGCACCACTCACCTTTTTTCTCTCATCAATTCTATGATTAACCTCATCCTTCATAAATCCATCCGCCGACACGTCAACTCCCAAGTATCTGAAAACATTCACTTCTTCCATACTCCTCCTCCCCAATTTGATATCCAATTTTTCTTTATCTAAATCATTTGACACCCTCATCACCTTACTCTTTTCTATGTTCACTTTCAACTTTCTACCTTTACACACATTCCCAAACTCATCCACTAACCTTTGCAATTTTTCTTTAGAATCTCCCATAAGCACAGTATCATCAGCAAAAAGTAACTGTGTCAATTCCCATTTTGAATTTGATTCCCCATAATTTAATCCCACCCCTCTCCCAAACACCCTAGCATTTACTTCCTTAACAACCCCATCTATAAATATATTAAACAACCATGGTGACATTACACATCCCTGTCTAAGACCTACTTTTACCGGGAAGTAGTCTCCCTCTCTTCTACACACCCTAACCTGAGCCTCACTATCCACATAAAAACTCTTTACAGCATTTAATAACTTACCACCTATTCCATATACTTGCAACATCTGCCACATTGCTCCTCTATCCACTCTATCATATGCCTTTTCTAAATCCATAAATGCAATAAAAACTTCCCTATCTTTATCTAAATACTGTTCACATATATGCTTCAATGTATACACCTGATCTACACATCCCCTACCCACTCTAAAACCTCCTTGCTCATCCGCAATCCTACATTCTGTCTTACCTCTAATTCTTTCAATTATAACCATACCGTACACTTTTCCTGGTATACTCAGTAAGCTTATTTTTCTATAATTTTTACAGTCTCTTTTGTCCCCTTTCCCTTTATATAAAGGGACTATACATGCTCTCTGCCAATCCCTAGGTACCTTCCCCTCTTTCATACATTTATTAAACAAAAGTACCAACCACTCCAACACTATATCCCCCCCTGCTTTTAACATTTCTGTCATGATCCCATCAGTTCCAGCTGCTTTACCCCCTTTCATTTTACGTAATGCCTCACGTACCTCCCCCATACTTACATTCTGCTCTTCTTCACTCCTAAAAGATGGTATACCTCCCTGACCAGTGCATGAAATTACTGCCTCTGTTTTTTCCTTAACATTTAAAAGTTCCTCAAAATATTCTCGCCATCTACCCAATACCTCCATCTCCCCATCTACTAACTCCCCTACTCTGTTTTTAACTGACAAATCCATATTTTCCCTAGGCTTTCTTAACTTGTTTAACTCACTCCAAAATTTTTTCTTATTTTCATTAAAATTTCTTGACAGTGCCTCTCCCACTCTATCATCTGCTCTCCTTTTGCACTCTCTCACCACTCTCTTTACCTTTCTTTTACTCTCCATATACTCTGCTCTTCTTATAACACTTCTGCTTTGTAAAAACCTCTCATAAGCTACCTTTTTCTCTTTTATCACACCCTTTACTTCATCATTCCACCAATTACTCCTCTTTCCTCCTGCCCCCACCCTCCTATAACCACAAACTTCTGCCCCACATTCTAATACTGCATTTTTAAAACTATTCCAACCCTCTTCAACCCCCCCACTACTCATCTTTGCACTAGCCCACCTTTCTGCCAATAGTCGCTTATATCTCACCCGAACTTCCTCCTCCCTTAGTTTATACACTTTCACCTCCCTCTTACTTGTTGTTGCCACCTTCCTCTTTTCCCATCTACCTCTTACTCTAACTGTAGCTACAACTAAATAATGATCCGATATATCAGTTGCCCCTCTATAAACATGTACATCCTGGAGCCTACCCATCAACCTTTTATCCACCAATACATAATCTAATAAACTACTTTCATTACGTGCTACATCATACCTTGTATATTTATTTATCCTCTTTTTCATAAAATATGTATTACTTATTACCAAATTTCTTTCTACACATAGCTCAATTAAAGGCTCCCCATTTACATTTACCCCTGGCACCCCAAATTTACCTACTACTCCTTCCATAACATTTTTACCCACTTTAGCATTGAAATCCCCAACCACCATTACTCTCACACTTGATTCAAAACTCCCCACGCATTCACTCAACATTTCCCAAAATCTCTCTCTCTCCTCTACACTTCTCTCTTCTCCAGGTGCATACACGCTTATTATAACCCACTTTTCACATCCAATCTTTATTTTACTCCACATAATCCTTGAATTTATACATTTATAGTCCCTCTTTTCCTGCCATAGCTTATCCTTCAACATTATTGCTACTCCTTCTTTAGCTCTAACTCTATTTGAAACCCCTGACCTAATCCCATTTATTCCTCTCCACTGAAACTCTCCCACCCCCTTCAGCTTTGTTTCACTTAAAGCCAGGACATCCAGCTTCTTCTCATTCATAACATCCACAATCATCTCTTTCTTATCATCTGCACAACATCCACGCACATTCAGACTTCCCACTTTGACAATTTTCTTCTTCTTATTCTTTTTAGTAATCTTTACAGGAAAAGGGGTTACTAGCCCATTGTTCCCGGCATTTTAGTTGACTTTTACAACACGCATGGCTTACGGAGGAAAGATTCTTATTCCACTTCCCCATGGATATAAAAGGAAAATTAATAAGACCAAGAACTATTAAGATAAAATCAAAGAAAACTCAGATGAGTGTGTATAAATAAATGTGTACATGTATGTGTAGTGTGACCTAAGTGTAAGTAGAAGTAGCAAGACATGCCTGTAATCTTGCATATTTATGAGACAGACAAAAGACATCAGCAATCCTACCATCATGTAAAACAATCACAGGCTTCGTTTTACACTCACTTGGCAGGACGGTAGTACCTCCCTGGGTGGTTGCTGTCTACCAACCTACTACAGACTTATCCCCCTATAATTTTTGCACTCTATTTTGTCCCCTTTGCCTTTATACAAAGGAACTATGCATGCTCTCTGCCAATCCCTAGGTACCTTACCCTCTTCCATACATTTATTAAATAATAGCACCAACCACTCCAAAACTATATCCCCACCTGCTTTTAACATTTCTATCTTTATCCCATCAATCCCAGCTGCCTTACCCCCTTTCATTCTACCCACTGCATCACAAACTTCTCCCACACTCACAACTGGCTCTTCCTCACTCCTACAAGATGGTATTCCTCCTTGCCCTATACATGAAATCACAGCTTCCCTATCTTCATCAACATTTAACAATTCTTCAAAATATTCCTTCCATCTTCCCAATAATTCTAACGCTCCATTTAATAACTCTCCTCTCCTATTTTTAACTGACAAATCCATTTGTTCTCTAGGCTTCCTTAACTTGTTAATCTCACTCCACTTTTTCTTATTTTCAACAAAATTTGTTGATAACATCTCACCCACTCTCTCATTTGCTCTCTTTTTATATTGCTTCACCACTCTCTTAACCTCTCTCTTTTTCTCCATATACTCTTCCCTCCTTGCATCACTTCTACTTTGTAAAAACTTCTCATATGCTAACTTTTTCTCCCTTACTACTCTCTTTACATATGAGATATCTTAAGTTTTAATACAATATGCATAAGGTTAAGAAAATTCAGTATAATACAGCCTCTCCTCACTTACCAACATACTCGTTTACTGACAACTCAGACTTACGACGGGTTCTCTGACTAGTATGCATACCTAAATAATGTATATTAGAGCTGATTTCCTCAATTCTGTTTATTACAATATACAGTACACTGCTGTATAAACATTGAAAAATATACCAGAAATGTTATAAATGGTGGAAAGCTAACATTAAAAAATATCAAAGCTTTTTGACACAAACCCACTACAATTATAGTATGCTCCTCACTTAGAGACGAATTCGTTTACCAACATGGGCTTAAGAATGGAACTCTGTCGTTAAGTGAGGAGAGGCTGTACTTGTGCATCCATTATGCACTAGTGTCTTTCAACAAAGGCTTTCTTTTCTTAAATGTTAACCAAGCATTGAACCTTATTAGAATTTTTTCTACTTTTTGTTTAATAAATGTTTTAATAGCAGTGAAGTACATAAACCTATTTGACTAGAGATGTCAGTGACAAAATGCAAAGTGTGTGGACAGAGACAGGGCCATACACTGGAGCACTATATCTTAGTGTTAATCAAATAACCTTTCAGAGACACCTCCATGCAAACCTTACAGGATATGACAAAACACCTCATTGTTAATAATAGGATGTCTGGAATCTTGAGGTTGCATCTTCATTTTGCATAGACTAATTGAATAGACTGTCTATATATAGATTGCAACCCAGTTATGACCATTTTTTTTTTTTAGTGGTAATACGATATCAGTTTTTGAGGTTGTATTCCTTACTCTTCTGTGTACAATAATTATATGAAGTAATTGTAAAATACAGAATGACTAATATTTCTTTCTAGTAATGTAACAATGTTCAGTGAGGTCTGAGAAAGAGTTATTGTGACCTCTGTAATCTTGTTTTTTGTGGTACTGCAAAAAACAAGATTACAGAGGATGTGCTTATAGTGCACAATAAACTACCCAATCAAGTGGCACAACTGCATCTACTGTTTTCAACTAATGTTTTCATTGGCTTCATCAAGACAAGTTGGTCTACCTGAATGGATAGAATAATTAAAAGTGGTTAAGCATGAAGAAATGTAAAATATTGTAGTCTTGACCAGAGTACTGTAGTGTAAAAATTGATTCCTTCTTTTGGAAAATAATATGTATTGTCAGTCGTCTTTTGATACAGTATTGTAGTGTTTATTTGCTATTTTGTGAAGGTAAAATAATTTATAAGTTTAGCAATCCCTCATATAAGTGCAAACAGTTATACTGTATAACATTCCTGTCCATTCCATTTACTTTATGTAATAAATTTCTGTAAAACCTATTCTTTAAAAATGTTCATATAAGAAAATTAGTTGTAAATCATTTGAACCTAGAAATGTTTAGTTTTTTAACCTTTTTATCTCCAGAAATTAGCCACAACTGAGCTTTCTTGGATTATCCTTAGTTATTAGCTCTCCAGTGTTAATAACCTAACTAAAGCCTTCTTCAAGGCCGATACAGTTTTTCTCAGTATTTCATCCATTGACCTTCAGATCTTCAAATGATTATGATTTTAAAAATGTATTGTATCCTTGGGTACCTTTGAAGGGCTTCTAGATATCACTGCCCCAGTTCTTCATCAGACCTGGTAACAGCCTGATTAGTGAGACTTGCTGTCCTGAATTAGCCTCACAGGTTTAACATTTGCATGCCTCTCAGTCTTCTGAAGTCATTTTAAGGAGAGTGACAAAGTCCCTTCTGAAACATTATTTTCAAATAATTCTTATTTTTTTTTTTGTTGTTGTTGTTGTTAACTAAATTAAAACAATAACCAATTGCTTTCTCTAAAGAAGAATATTATATAAAGATAAGAATTATTTTAGTAAATTTAAACTAGAATACAAAAAAAATTGTTAGGTTTACCATATAATGGTAGTTTTTTTATAACTTTTTTTATCAACATGCTGGCCATCTCCCACTGAGGCAGGGTGACTTAACCCTTTTAGGGTCGGCAGGCCCTCTCCTAAACTTGTTCTCAGGGTCGGAAATTTTTCGAAAAAAAAAAAAATCATGAAATGATAGAGAAACTTTTCCTGATCATAATGACACCAAAAGTATGAAATTTGATGGAAAAGTTACGGAATTATGTTCTCGCAAAGTTAGCGGTCTCGACGATGTTTATGCATCGGTGATTTCGCCCACTTTGAGCCCTATTTTCTGCCAATTCCAATGTACCAGTTGACAAAAATTATAACTATTTCATTAGAACTCTATTTTTTCTATCGAATGAGTACAAGAAACCACCCATTTACCGATTTCAACTATCCAATAAAGTGGTCAGAAATTGGCAATTTTGCCAATTTCACAAATTTCAAAAGATGCCAATAGAAGATTTACTGTTATGCAGACTACTGCATTAGTGTAGAAATGGTATAAATAATATCAGCACACTTGTGAAAGAATATTAGACTCGCCAGTTGATGTGTATATGTGTATTGATGTGTATCTCTGGAAGCCACCTTTCGGATTCCGGGGGTGGTGGATATCCGGCCGCCCTCTCTTTTGTCCACCAAGGTAGCTCGGCAGATGTGAGGTTGCTATCCCGAATTGCTAGTTTACTGGCATGATGGGTAGGGTATGGCACGGGTTCCATGTTGCATCTACGCTACTTGTGGTGCTGAGGTCCTCTTGGGCGCGGAGGGAGATTTCTGGCCCTTTCATTCCTCCTAGGAACTATTCCTCCCCAGTCCCCCTTTTTTTTATTCTTTTTTTTATTTTTATTTTCTTTTCTTCTTTCTTTTTTTTTTCTTAAAAACAAAAAGAAAGAAATAACCTAACCATGGCAGCCCTAGTCCATGAACCTGATTCCCCCGGGCCCCTTCTTGATACCGCACCCTGTTCTGACCCCGCCTCGTCTTTGGACCACTCTTCGGACACTCCTCATGCCTCTATACCTCTTGCCGGTGCTGTTTCCTCACCCGCTTCAGGTACTGAGGTCTCGACTGACTCCTTTGATTTATCTGACCTCCGCTCTCCTTTGACTATGCTTCTGGCCTCTCCCTCTACGGTGCAGCAATTTTCGAATCGCCGGCCCGTTCCGCGTCGGACCAATTCTGGTCCCACACCTAAACGCCAATGACAGTTACCTGCTGATGATACTTCTCCACCTTCTCGTTCTTCTCAGAAAAGATCAACACGTCCTGCACTCCCTTTCCACGCTCAGTTTCAGACTGCACAATGGTCTAAATTCTTCACTTTACGACTGACTTCCTCTACCGCCTATCTTTCCGACCACAGTATTGGCAAGGCACTCCTACGCCATGTTGGTAAAGATATTTTTTTCGTGCTCTTAAGAGCGGTATGCGCATCATCACTGTACAGAATGCTACCCAAGCTCATGATCTTTCTCTTCTTTCCCATATAGATACTGTTCCTGTCACTATTGAAAAACATCATTCCCTCAATTCTTGTAGTGGTACCGTCATTCTGCCCCATACCATAGTTCAACAAAATTTCCAGACATGTGGCAATGACATTTTTGAACAGCTGGAACTCCAAGATCTCCCAATCCTCAAGGTAGACACTTATGTTCTTCCTGCCCGCAGGCGGAGACGATACCCTAGCAATGTGGCTCATTTAACTTTTGACAGCCGTGAACTCCCATCCTCAGTTTATGTGGCAGGACATCGGTTACAAGTTCGAAAGGTGATCCCTACACCGCAGCAGTGTAGAAATTGCTGGCGATTTGGCCATCCAGCTAAATATTGCAGATCCATAGCCGAATGCCCAGTCTGTGGTGCCGATGACCATTCTAATACGTCTTGCAATCGACCTCGCTCTTGCCTTATTTGTCATGAGGCTCACCCTTCGTACTCTCGCCGTTGCCAAGTCTACTTAAATGAGCGGGAAATCCGTTACCTCAAAGAGGCAGAATGTCTCCCTTATGCCATGGCAGTTTCTCATGTCCGCCTCCGAGGGAGACTACCTCGTGTTTCTTATTCCCGTGTTTCAAAACGTCCCCCCACTTCTGGGGTCCCATCTTCTGCAGCCTCCTCTGTGGTTACCTCTCCCATAGTCACTCCTGTATCTAATTCTTTTGCTGTCCTAGGCTCAGACGTCCCTACTTCAACGCCTCAGTCTGTTCATGCTTCTTTGTGCTCTCCCTCACAAGCCTCAGTATCGACGAGACCTCGTACGACACCTCCTCCCAATCGTCCCTCTACTTCTCAGAAGTCAAAAAAAGGTCCTTTAACCCCTCCTTCCCTACTTCCACCTCCTCATTTTACCTTCCCTGTCTCTGTACCGGATTCTTCCCCTCTCTCTGGCTCTGTTACAAGTGTAGAGGTTCACCCTCCTCCTCGTACTATACCTACCTCCCCTGTTCCCTCCCAGGTTTCTTCCTCTTCTGCCTCCTTCCACGCTTCTTCTCCAGTTCCCTCCACCCTTTCGCCCCCCCTACCTTGGTACAGTCCATTACCGTTCCAATCTTTACTCATCCTCCCCCTACCATCTCCAATATTGTCTCCCATATGGCGTCTCTGAAATCCGAAACACTTGAAGCAATCTCTGAATATATTGCAGAGACCAAACCATCAATGGACACTGATCCACCCTCTGTTCCTTCTCTCTCCTCTCCTCCATCTGCGCAACTCCTTTCTTCACAGCGCACCGTTCCTTCGCTGCTTGAACGTTTTCAGCTGCCTCCGCATGTGGACTTTTCTAACCCCTCTAGTCCGTAGGAACCCTTACCTGTGGATTTCGAGTATCTTTATCATTGCCAATCATGGCCTATTTACAGTGGAATATACGCGGCCTCAGGGGTAATCGGGGTGAGCTTCAGATGTTACTCTCCCAGTTTTCCCCTGTTGGTGTTTGCTTACAGGAACCAAAATTACACTCTGCTGTTATCTCTCCCATCTCAGGCTATAATTTATTGTATTCGTCAGATCCTTTTCCTGATGGGACCTTTAATGAAAGTGCCCTTCTTCTACGCAATGATATTCCGTACCATCAGCTATTTGTTCGTACTTCGCTGCATTACACAGCAGCCCGTATCCACTTGCATAGGTGGTATACGCTCTGTTCTTTATATCTCTCTCCTTCTATGGCATTATCTATTCCGGATATTGCCTTTCTTGTTTCGTCATTACCGCCACCGATTCTGTTACTTGGCGATTTTAATGCCCATCATTTCCTCTGGGGGGGTCTCACTATGCTTCCCGTGGCATTCAGTTAGAGGCTTTTCTTGCCACCCACCCCCTCCATGTTTTAAATACAGGTACTCACACCCATTTCGATCCTCGGACTCACACTCTCTCTTGCATCGATCTCTCAGTCTGCTCTTCCTCCGCCGCATTAGACTTCACTTGGTCTGTTCTCCCGGACTTACATGACAGCGATCATTTCCCAATCATTCTTACTTCCCCTTCATATTCACCACCTCTTCGCATCCCACGCTGGCAATTTGATCAGGCAAATTGGAACCTTTACTCACACCTAACTGTTTTTAGAGAGGTTCCTTCTTCGTCCTCCATTGATGAGCTTTTACACATCTTCTCGTCCTCCGTTTTAACCGCCGCTTCTAATTGTATACCCCAAACTTCGGGCAGGCATTCTCAGAAATGCGTGCCTTGGTGGTCTCCTGCTTGTGCTCGTGCAGTACGTTTGAAACGCGCTGCATGGGGCAGGTACCGGTACAGTAGAACCATGGAGAGACTTCTTGATTTTAAGCAGAAGCGTGCGCTCGCTCGCCGTGTCATCCGTGATGCTAAACGCACTTGCTGGCGAGATTATGTCTCCACCATCACCTCTGCTTCCTCTATGAGTGCAGTCTGGAAAAAAGTACGAAAACTGAGTGGTAAATATTCTCCTGACCCGGCTCCTGTTCTGCGGGTTGCTGGTGTTGATATAGCAAACCCACTAGATGTTGCCAATGAAATTGGCAATCATCTGGTCCGTATTTCTCAGGGACTCCATCTATGCCCCTCGTTTCTTTCCTCAAAGTCTGCCAGAGAGTTACCACCCTTGGACTTTTCTTCTCTCAGAGAAGAACAGTATAATGTGCCTTTTACACTTCAAGAACTAGAGGCAATGCTCTCAGCTTGCCGATCATCGGCAGCTGGGCCCAACGACATTCACATTCGTATGCTACAACATTTACATCAGTCAGCCCTTGCAGTCCTATTACACCTTTACAATCTTATTTGGTCACAAGGAGTTCTTCCACAGCTGTGGAAATCTGCCATTGTTCTCCCTTTCCGTAAACCAGGCACTACGGGACATGAAGCCTCCCACTATCGTCCCATTGCTCTTACCAGTGCAGTTTGCAAAGTGATGGAACGCCTGGTAAATAGACGTTTAGTGTGGTATTTAGAGACACACAACAGTCTCTCCACTCGTCAATATGGCTTTCGTAAGGGACGTTCTACCATAGACCCCTTACTACGCTTGGATACATATGTTTGTAATGCCTTTGCTAATAACCACTCGGTTATTGCCATATTTTTTGACCTTGAGAAGGCATATGACACAACTTGGAGGTATAATATTTTAGCCCAAGCCCACTCCGTAGGCCTTCGAGGCAATCTACCATCCTTCCTTAAGAACTTTTTAACTGACAGGCATTTCCGTGTTCGGGTTAATAATGTGCTTTCCCCGGACTTTATCCAAGCTGAAGGTGTCCCCCAGGGATGTGTTCTTCCATCACATATTTGGTCATCACTCTATGTTGATGACTTCGCTATTGCCTGTGCAGGCGCTGACTGTCACTTCATTACAGCTTCTCTCCAGCATGCGGTCGACCGTGTTTCCAATTGGGCCACCGCACATGGGTTTAAATTTTCCAGCACTAAAACCCACCAAATTACTTTCACTAGACGCTCGGTCATCTCCAATCATCCTTTGTACCTCTATGGCTCCCGTATCCCTGAACGTGATACAGTCAAGTTTCGGGGCCTCCTCTTTGACCGTAGGTTATCCTGGAAACCTCACATTACCTCTCTGAAGGCAACTTGTCACAGCTGGCTGAACCTTCTTAAAACCCTTGCTCATCTTTCATGGGGAGCTGATCGTCGAACCCTCCTTCGCCTACATTCCACCCTCATTTTATCGAAACTTGATTATGGTGACCAGATCTATTCAGCGGCATCTCCTGCTACTTTCTGTAGCCTTAACCCCATTCATCACCAAGGATTACGTTTATGCCTTGGTGCTTTTCACTCTTCCCCTGTCGAGAGCCTCTGTGCAGAAGCGAACGTTCCATCCTTATCCGATCGCCGTGATGCCCATTGCCTTCGCTACTATGTACGCTCTCATGATCTCCGCAATCCTTCCATTTATAGAATGGTCACTGATATTAGTAGACATTATTTGTTCGCCGCCCCTGTTTACTCCGTCCCTTCTCTCTTTGCCTTCATTCGCTCTTGTCTTCTCTTCAATTACCACCTTTCTATGTTCATGTAGCATCTCACTTTTCCCTACCCCCGTGGGAAGTTCTAGCTGTTCGAGTCTGTTCTTTCTCTCTCCCTTGCTCGAAAGCCCAACTGTCTACGGTCGCTTACCGCTCTCTTTTTCTTGACCACTTCCACTCTCATTCTCATGCCATTGCTGTGTACACAGATGGCTCTAAGTCTTCTGACAGCGTAGGATTCGCAGCAGTGTTTCCGGACAGCGTCGTACGAGGGCATTTACTATCTTTGGCTAGTATTTTTACTGCTGAATTGTATGCCATCCTTGCAGCACTTATCCGTATTGCATCTATGCCTGTGTCATCATTTGTGGTTGTCTCAGACTCCCTTAGTGCTTTACAGGCTATACAGAAATTTGATACACCTCGCCCTTTAGTCCTCCGTATCCAACTTTGGCTACGCTGCATCTTTACCAAGCATAAAGATATTGTTTTTTGTTGGGTCCCTGGTCATGTTGACGTACAGGGCAATGAACAGGCAGACACTGCTGCGTGGTCAGTACATGACCTACCAGTTTCATATAGAGATATTCCATTTACGGACTATTTTGCTGCAATATCTTCCCACCTTCACACCCGTTTGCAACAACATTGGTCTACTATGCTCGGCAACAAACTTCAATCTATTAATCCGAGTATAGGTTACTGGCCGTCTTGTTATCACCAGTGTCGAGGTTGGGAGACTACTCTCTCCCGTCGTCGCATTGGCCATACTCGTCTTACTCATGGATATCTCATGGAGAGGCGCCCTGCTCCTCTCTGTGAGAATTGCCAAGCTCCATTATCAGTCAGCCACATTCTGTTGGACTGCCCACTTTATCAACGAGCACGCAGAATTTACCTCCGTCGTCGTCTTTGCTCCGCTGCTCTCTCTTTACCTTCCCTTCTCGCTGATGGACCCACCTTTCATCCGGACTCTCTCATTGACTTTTTGACAACAACTGACTTGCTTCACAAATTCTGATATCTTCAGCCCTTTCTACTTCAATCTCTTGCTACCCTTTACCCCTGTACTATCCCCTGACCCGCTGTTTTCTGTAACCTACTGATCATCCCTCCTCCCTTCTGCCACCCAATACCCTCGCTTCCTTCCCTACCCTGCAGCGCTGTATAGCCCTTGTGGCTTAGCGCTTCTTTTTGATTATAATAATAATAATAAACCAAAAACACGGTTGGAGTTTTTTTGTTCCTCACTATGCACTGTGTGCTGCAGGATTTTTTTTTATACTGTGCACACTGACCACATAGACCCATTCTTTCATATGTAGGCCCACCAGCTTTCTCTTGCTACATTTGAAGGTGCTAGAATTTATGCGTACTAGTACGGCACCAACCCTGGCGTGCAAGCTATACTAGTACGGCACCAACCCTGAAAGGGTTAACAAAGTTTGTGTACAGTATTGTGTCACGGATGACTAAGCTATCTAATATGCCACTTCATTAAATTTGATATGTTTGTTTATATTGGTTTGAACTGTCATTAATATACACACATCTTCTTTCTTCTTTCAACACACCGGCCATATCCCACCGAGGTGGGGTGGCCCAAAAGGAAAAACGAAAGTTTCTCCTTTTACATTTATTAATATATACAGGAGAAGGGGTTACTAGCCCCTTGCTCCCAGCATTTTAGTTGCATCTTGCAACACACACGGCTTACGGAGGAAGAATTCTGTTCCACTTCCCCATGGAGATAAGAGGAAATAAACAAGAACTAGTAAGAAAATAGAAGAAAACCCAGAGGGGTGCGTATATATATATATGCTTGTACATGTATGTGTAGTGTGACCTAAGTGTAAGTAGAAGTAGCAAGATGTACCTGAAACCTTGCATGTTTGAGACAAAAAATGGACACCAGCAATCCTACCATCATGCAAAACAATTACAGGCTTTCGTTTTACACTCACTTGGCAGGACGGTAGTACCTCCCTGGGCGGTTGCTGTCTACCAACCTACTATCTAGGATACACATACATAGTACTAATAAATTATATTACAGCTCAAGAGATTGATATTGTGTGTGACTAGTCAATGGTTCAAGTCAGACTGAAATGTCATTATAAGTTTCCTTCTCCTATGTGTGGGTTATTTGTGTATTATAGATCAGTTTTCTACTATTTCTGTCAGTGGCATAGCACTATGATGTACATATTGTTAAATCAGTCACTGGCTGGGTTGAACCTTGACGAACCATTCGTATCAGTATACATATTTCACGTTAATAATTTGTGAACTAATTATACATTTGGATATCCCAGTAGCTTTTGAGTATTAAGGATAAATCATTCAATGAAATAATTGTAAGCAGTTATAGATGTTTAGATGGAAGGGCTAAGAATAGCTAAGCAATGCCTTCAACTTATCTTACTGCTTACTGTCTAATGAATTTCTTTTGTCTGAATGATGTTAATATTTTTTCACCAGTTATCAAGGATTAATATTTGCTTTGTTTGAAAATGTGTTATGTCTTTTTAATGATTCTGTATATAGTTGGATAAGTAACTGTGAAATCCAAATAAAAAAATCTGTATGTATTAATATTCCCTATATGTATTAATATTCCTTATGAAGCCAGTTTCTTTCCAAGGGGGGAAATTACAGTCCTTGATGACAGTATGCCTGCAACACAACCATAATACAATTGCATCACACCCACACTTAACCTGCAACACACCTACACTTCACCAACAACACAACCACACTACACCTACAAGAGAAGTACATTACACCTGCATCACAACCACACCACTTGCAACCCAACCACACTACACCTGCAACACAGCCACCCTACATCTGCAACACAACCACCCTACACCTGCACACAACTACACTACACTTGCAACTCAACAACACTATCTTGTGAGGTGATCTGTATTGTGTGAAGACATGCCAAGTTAGTTCTGTTCTTGGCTAACTGATATTATGATAGTGGTTTCCCTCGACTTGGAACAACTGTATCTTCAAGTTAAGGCAGAGTCAGAGAAAGCTAGAAGAGAAAGATTCAACAGCTGAAAAGGGTGTGTAAGGATTATCCCCGGCACAAGAACACTGATTCCCGCAACAAGAACGTCGATCCTTGGAACAAGGAGTCAGGAACAGCTGCGTTGATGATTGGACCAAGAATTGGATGGTGGTTGGAACGAATGGGATGAAGCTGTACCAGTTATCTGCATTCCCATCAGACATATCTTGGGATCTTGATACAATTGATCCACTGTATAAGGAATCTTCCATATGAAGATAGACTGAGTGCCTTGTGGGTTCAGAGAACCTGCAAGCTGATAAATTAGACACATGCAACACTTGGGTATCTTTACTGAGGAAGCATTTTACCACACAGTAGCTTCATCAGTCCAGTACAATTAACCCTTAAACTGTTCAAACGTAAATCTACGTTCACGTGTGTAGCTCTCCAAATGTAGATCTACTTTTTTTTTTACATTTGAAAGCATGTAAAAAAAACATAGATCTACATTCAGAGCAGTACGCACATGAACGTAGATCTACATTTGGACAGTTTAAGGGTTAAGAATGTTGAAAATCAGAAGGAGTTTGAGGTAATCAGTCCCTCAGCCTGGAGACAATGTAATCGGCCCCTCAGCCTGGAGTCAATATAAACAGTCCATCAATCTTAATAAGAATACAACATAAATGTGAAGAAGGGGCTCAAACTGCAGACAGGAGAGGTGAAGCAGTCATAGGTGGTGTCACCTTAGACAAATCCATAGGTGGAAGTAGGTCATGCCCATAGGTTAAGCAAGTGTAGAATTCCTTGTATCAAGATCCCAAGATGTTGCTGTGTCTGACAGGAATGTAGATCGATGTTTCTGAGAACCAACAAGTTGATAAATTAGAAATGTGCAACACTTGGGTATCTTTACTGTGAAAACATTTTGCCACACAGTGGCATAATCAGTCCAATACAAAGAATTTATCAGCATGTTGATTCTCTGAACCATTTATCTACATTCCTGTCAGACACAGCAACATCTTGGGATCGTGATACAGGGAATTCTATGTTTGCTTAACCTATAGGCATGACCTTCTACCTGTGGATTTATTCAAGGTGATATTGCCTACAACTGCTTCACCTTACATGTCTGTAGTATATAAGCCACTTCTTCGCACATATGCTGTATTCTTATAAAGATTGATGGACTGATTACATGGACTCCAGGCTGAGGGACTGATTACATCCTTCTGATCTTCACCATTCTTCTTTGTATTGGATTGATGAAGTCAGTGTGTGGTGAAACGTTTCCACAAAAAAAGATACCCAAGTGTTGCACATATGTCGAATCTGTCAACTCTCTTGAGAGACGTAGAATGAGAGGAAACATCATTAAAGTATATACAGTGGAACCTCAAATTTTGAATGTATCGCTTATCGAACTCTTCAAAAATCGACCGCTTTTTTTTAACCAACTTTGTCCCTATTATTGAACTTGCCCCTTCTTTTGAACCACTGGGTACTGGACCTATCCGCCAGCCCGCTCTGTCCGCATCCCTGTGCAGGCGCCGTGAGCCAATCTGGCTTTGTTGATGCTTGAGTGAACACTAACCTGCAGTCTCATTCAAACATTTTACAATTAATTCATTGTGTTTAGTGCTTGTGGGACTGTGAAATAGGCTACCATGGGCCCAAAGAAACTTGCTAGTGGTACCCCTGTGGCAAAGAAAAAGAGAAACACCATAGATGTGAAGAAGGAAATAATACAGAAGTATGAGAGTGGTGTGCGACTTGTTGAGCTTGCCAGGATTTACGGGAAAAATAAGTCGACCATCACTTCTGTCCTGGCAAAGAAAGAACAAATCAAGGAAGCTGATGTTGTGAAAGGTGTTGATATGCTTACCAAAAAAGGACCACAGACAATCGATCAGGTTGAGAAGTTATTGCTGGTGTGGATCAAGGATAAAGAGATGGCAGGTGACAGTGTTTCAGAGACGATTATTTGTGAAAAGGCAAGGAAGTTGCATGCCGATTCAAAGATTAAGGAGATTTGTGCCAAGTGGAATGATGTCCAAATGTTTGTGGAGAAGTACCATCCTGAGCAAGCTGAAACAAGCCATCTTTGCAACAAGCTCAGTGACAGAACCATGTCCCACTTTAGGGAAATTTTAAAGAGGCACCAGAAACAGAGGACTGTGGACAGTTATTTTGTGAGACAGGGATCCAGTGACTCTCAAGCTGGTCCTAGTGGCATTAAAAGACAGAGAAAGGAAGTAATCCCAGAGAGGGCTTTGATACCTAAAGTCCTTATGGAGGGGGGATTCCTCTTCCAAACGCTAACCCCAACTCCCTCTCTCCTCCTCCCTATCTTCCAGATGCCATCACCAATCTTCAATAAAGGTAAGTAAAAATGTTATTTTATATGTTTATTTAAATTTATTAATAATTGTACACTATATGTGTTGTGTGTATGTAAAACTATAATGTAATACTATCTATAAAATGTATTTTTTTGTGAATATTTTTGTGTTTCTGTAACGGATTAATTGTATTACCATTATTTCTTATGGGAGATATTACTTCGCCTTTCAAACTTTTCGACTTTAGAACTAGCTCCTGGAAAAGATTAAGTTTGAAATTTGAGGTTCCACTGTACATGTAAGTGGATAATGGGCATAAACTAAGGTGATATTGTATCAAGTAAAAAACAGAAATAATGGATTTAAATTAGATTAATTTGGAAAGGACATAGGTAAGTATGTACTGGTTTTCAAACAGAGTTGTTGGTGTGTGGAACACTCTTCCAAGTAGGGTAATAGAAGCTAAAATCTTGGGTAGCTTTTAAAAGAGACTTGACAGATATGTGAGTGAGAAGGGCTGGGTTTGATTAGTACCTGGGGTACTGAAGTGAATTCTTGGATAGCTTTGGGAAAAGGTTAGACAAGTAAGTGGGTGGGAAGGGTTGGTTTAGAGATGGATTTCCCTAATATGGGCCAGTAGGCCTGCTTCAGTATTAATCCAGTCTTATGTTCATAGATAAATGCAAAGTCCTTAAGCTTGGGAATGTAAATAATCCCAGCATAGTATAGTACTTGGCCGTACAGAATGAGAAAAGGACTTGGAAGTAATGGTAAGCAACAACCTGAAGCCAAGACAGCAATGCCTAAGCGTATGTAATAAGACAAACATATTACTAGGATTTATATCAAGAAGTATAAGCAACAGGAGTCCAGAGGTTGTTCTACAACTTGCTCTTTGTATTCACTCTCTCTCAGCCTCTCTTCAATATTCCCCCTTTATATGTTCATCTGGCATCTACCTTCCCTCCCATCCCCCCTTCCTTGGGAGCTTCTGACAGTTCAAGCCTGCTCTTCTTCTTCATCTCATCCCCTAGTTCTTCATATCCAACTTTGGTTGTGCCACATCTCTAGCAGAAATTAAGAAATCATTTTCTGCTGGGTCCCTGGTCATGTTGATGTTCAGGGCAATGAACAGGCAGACACGGCTAAGCAGTCAGCTGTACTTGGCCTTGGCATTTCATGTAAGGGTATTCCATTCTCAGATGATTTTGCTGTAATCTCTAGCCACCTTTTCAATCGTTGGCAACAATATTTGTCTGATTTGATTCATAATAAATTATGCTGTATAACCCTTGTGGGTTTAGTGCTTAGTTTTGATTATATTAATACAGCCTCTCCTCACTTAGCGACATACTCGTTTACTGATGACTCGGACTTATGACGGGCTCTCTGACCAGTATGCATAGCTAAATATATATTAGAGCTGATTTCCTCTTTTCTTTTTATTGCAATACACAGTTCACTACTGTATAAACATTTAAAAATATGCCAGAAATGTTATAAATGGTGCAAAGGTGACATAAAAGCAATATCAAAGATGGTTGACACAAACCCACTACCTTTATAGTATGCTCCTCACTTAATGACGAATTTGTTTACTGACGTGGTCTTAGGAACGGAACTCCGTTGTTAGGTGAGGAGAGGCTGTAATAAATTATATTCTGTCAAGCCAAGTTTAGGTTTCTGACCTTCTCACTATCAATACAGGGGTTGGGAGACTACGCTTTCCCGTCTTCACATCAAGCACATGTCTCACTCATGGATATCTCACGGAGAGGAGCCCAGTTCCACTCTCAGAATTGTCAGGTTCCATTTCCAGTTTGCCATATTCTATTGGACTGTCCTGTTTGTCAACAAGCACACAGAATTTACCTCCAACTGTGTCACTGCTGTAACACTCTTACCTTATCTTCCCTCCTGGCTGACAGCCCCACCTTTGATACAGACTCCCTCTTTGACTTTTTGGCAGCAACAGATTTATTACATAGCGTTTGATTATACTCCGTTTAGCACCCCTCAACGCCCTTACAAACTCTACCTCCATTTTACTCTCCACCACAAGTACACTGAGAGACAACACAATAAGTGTCTTCAAGAAGGCACTGGACAAGCACCTAAAGTCAGTACCTGACCAGCCAGGCTGTGGTTTGTATGTCAGTTTGTGTGTGGCCAGCAGTAAGAGCCTGATTGATCAGACCCTGATCCACCACGAGGCCTGGTCTCAGACCAGGGGGTGTTGACCCCCAAAACCCCCTCCAGATATACCCTTGCTAGTCTCAGATCAAGCAGATTAAACCTTAAGCACACCCTACCCTGCAGCGATGTATGACCCTGGTTTGTTTAGCACTTAGTTTTGGCTATAACAATAATACAGCTCTACACGTCATTAGTAGAGCCTCACTTACATTATGCAACTCAGTTCTGGTCTCCATACTACAAAATAGATATAAATTCATTAGAGAACATGCAGAGAAAATGACAAAATTAATCTATTGCATATGAAATCTTCCATAGAAAGAAGGGTTAAAGTCCCTTAACCTACATTCTCTTGTAAGACGTAGAGTGAGGAAGACATATTTGAAATGTATAAGTGGAAGACAGGCATAACTAAAGAAGATATAAATAAGGTTCTGGGGATATCCTGTCATGTAGTCATGTGCAGCTGTTATGCATCCACAATAGCCAGTGCAAACGCCTTGGGTGAGCGTCCCACTAGTCAGTTGCAAGGTAGTCTCTAGCACTGACAGACTTACAGGTAGCTGGCAGGTCCATTTTCGTGTGGAAACTCATCTCAAGAGACAGGATTTGGTACTCGGTAAGCTTGAAGAAGCCAGTCTAAAGATAAAACTTTAAGCATCAGTTCCTCAGATCAGAGATCAAGTTTCTGGATCACGTACTCCTAGACGGGTAACGACTATATGACTTGTGGGTTTAGTGCTTAGTTTTGATTATAATAATCCTACACCAAAAACTGCTGATGTCGTAAGATCATTTATAGGCTTATCAGGTTTCTGTAGAGCTTTTATTATAAAATTTTCTTCTGTTGCAGCTCCTCTGAGTTCCTTAAGAAGGATGCTCCTTTCACTTGGACCTTCAGTCACGAAAGAGCATTCCAGACATTGAAAGGTAAGCTAACTTCTGATCATTTATTAACATTTCTAAATTTTAAAAAGACTCTATTTGACAGATGCTAGTCCAATCGGTATAGGTGCCGTAGTAGTGCAAAAGACTGATAACAAGTATATCCCAGTTGCATTTGCTAATTGAGTCTTAAGCAAAGCTGAACGAAATTAATTCTGTAATTAAGCATGATACATTAGCTACTGTTTGGGCTTTAAAGCATTTCCGAGATATCTACCAGTACCCATTCCATATCTTGAAAGATTGTGCTCCACTGAGTTCCTACTGGACGATTAGCAAGTTGGTCTTTAACCATACAGGAGTTTAACCCCATTTTTGCACACTTGCTTGGCAAGTCGAATGTGGTTGCAGATGCCATGTCTCGCTACATTGGTGCAGCTGTAGTCGATCCTCCCCTCAAGGAAGGTTCCTTGATGTTGGTGAGGGGCTCTTGATTTAGGGAATTGGATCTGTGCTCCAGTTCCCCGAATTAAGCCTGAATGCCTTCCACATCTTCCCCCCCCCACCAGGCGCTGTATAATCCTCCGGGTTTAGCGCTTCCTCCTTGATTATAATAATAATAATGTAGTCGATCCTTGATATAATGCAGAGGATGTTAAAATCCAACATGGTCTGGTGTAAATCGATTCCTGATGAAGGAAAATCGAACTGTGAAACCACTAGCTCCTGTTAGTGACTGTCATGAACCAAGATTTGTTGTATCGTGTAGCCAAACTTGGTACCCCTAGTTCCCAAGTTCACTAGTGAATGTTTCCCTGCAATTAATTGCACTCCCTGGTATGGATAGTTCTGTCCAACATGATAGGCTGAAATATTTTGGCCTCGTAAGGCAACATATATTTTGGAGTACGCTAAGAAATGTAAGTATTCATACAACATAAAGGTCATGTTTTGGTGAATCTAATCCCAGTTGGGTATACCCTATTACCAGCGAACCTTGGGAAAGAGTATCGCTTGACTTGTTGACTAATTTCCAACTTTCCCTCCAGGGCAATAAGCATTGATGTGCGATGGTAAATAATTTCACACGACACTGTTAGTACCTATTGCAGTTAAAACTACAGATGCAACAGCCAAAGTATTTAAAGGACGAATTATCTGCAGACATAATACTAAGTCCATTATAACAGATGATGGAGGTGAATTTTGTAACGAGATCCTTGAAAAGTGGTGTACCATCGTCCTTCACCATCCTGCTAGTAATGGTTTAGATGAAAAGACAAAGAAGTACGCGATGCTTTACAAGCAATATGGGATGAAGCAATTCTTGATGTGCAATTAATTCTGCATACAATGTCACTATAGGAGATTCTCCACATTATGCCTTGCATGCTGTAGATAAGCGCCACCCTACGAGTTGTACTCCAGTCCACGACCTAATTACATTAATGATGATTATGAAATGATTCGTACTTGTATCACACAAGGTACTTTCAGAAGACTCAAAGAAACACTTCGAAAGTCAACACCAGAATTTACAAGGGTTACAAACGCTTGAGCAAAGCCAACCAAAATTAAAGTCTGCTCGAGTCGTTAATTAACTTCAATAAGACATCTTCAATGCAAAAGCTTGACCAAAAGTTTGATGGCCCTTGTTGAGTTGTGAAACACGTAAGTGGTAATAAGTACAAAGTCAGAGAAATGAGCAGTGGTCAGTACAAAGAGTCACATTTAGAGTATATGAAATTAGTCTGTGACGATGTTGAAACTTCCGGCAGCCAGACTAGTGAGCCCGAGCTTGACCATCTGACCCTTTACCTTCTATCTCGACCCCCCCCCCGACTGACACACGTCCCGACTGTCGTTACTCCTTGCGGACATGACAGGTAATGAGGATACTCAGGTGTCAGGCATTGAATTTGACCTCCCAAGATCAGATGTACACTGCATATGTAAATCTTACCCAAGCAAAGTTGAGGCTAAATGTCAAAGCCTTGTATAGATAGATAGTTATTTCAAGTTTCAAGTCATTACTTTACCATCTTTAGTTTTGCTATACTTTCTCATCTTCGGCTGTGTGTCATTTTGCAATTGCTGAGTGACTGTGTCACCTTACATTATCGTGCCATACTGTGTGTGGAAAATTACATTTATCTGGATGTAACTCATAATGTACATACCAGTAAATAACAAAGATAATTATTATTTATCAGTTAGACAAGTAGGAATTTGGGACACCTAGGTCGCAAAAAATGTCCCCCTTCGATACCTACCACTGTCATATCCACAAGTTGCTCTGGACCTATTAATTATAATTAAAATATACATCACCAGGAATTCTGGTAAACATAAATTTGTGGACTGTATATTAAAAATAATAAATGATTATATATATATATATATATATATATATATATATATATATATATATATATATATATATATATATATATATACACACATTTATACAACAGAAGGAGAATATATCTTAATCATAACACTCACCAATTTGACTGGAGATTAATGTGTATCATACTCAGAAAACCTCACTGTCTATCTATGAAAATAACACTGCCCAGAGTTAAACATAACAGACTTATCTGAGGTTCCTGGAGCTGTCTTGTAAGGTCGCCTGATATCTCAAGTTATGCAGGAATGCACATCCAACAATTTAGGCTCCTATTTGAGAGGTGTCAGCTCAAATTTAACCTCTAGAGCATGAAAAATTCTTCCCATTACTAATGTCTGTTACTCAATTCAAAAACAAAAATGGCGACTGTCCTGTGCAGGCACAGCTTCCTGTTTTCTATGACAATTATTAAATACAGTATGGCCATCTATTTACATATAACTACTGTATTTCTGGAAAATATATACAGTTTTTCCACACTGCGGCCAGACGGAGTTCGTTGCTAAACGACTCAAATTGCTCATTTGGCAATGGTGGTGGACCTGGGTACATATAGGATCTGGCATCCACACGGCGACATATTACACAAGATTTAATCACCCCTTTTTACACTTTGCTGTCCTTGCGGAATCCAGAAAGTTTCCCTAATACAATTTAAGGTATCTTGTACCCCACCATTCATTACATTTTTATGAACATTTCGAACAATTAAATTTGTTAGATGATGAGTTTTGGGCAGTAAGATAGGGTGTTTAGCATAATCACCCAATTCAGCATTTTGTAACCTACCTCTGCACCTAATTACATTGTTCTCTAAATACAGCCCCAATTTCTCTATTATAGAACCTTTCACAATTTTTCTTTCCATCATCAATTTAATCTCATTTCCATAGATTTCCTCCTGTACCCTCTTTATCCAATATTCAAGAGGATGTGAAAACTTATATGATATATTCATCTTGTTTAGAAATTTAAACACCAACTTAGTTACATTGATTAGTTTGGGTAAAGAAGAATACCTATTTATATCAATGGCTAAGGGAGGACAAACTATTGGAGCGGTGGTCACAGTAATTTCAACAGGAGCAACATACGCCTTTGTACAGGCCAATTAGCTTTATTTACCAACCAGCTCGGTCCTTTAAACCATGATACAGCATTTAAAAATTTAGCATAAGGTAAACCTCGAGACAAGAAATCAGCTGGATTCTCCTCATCAGGTATATGATTAAATGTTAACATATGCTGACCCAAACTATTATACTTCTCTTGCATCTGATTAATTTCAGCGACTCTGTTTTGTACGTACACAATTTTACTGTTTCCATTACGAATCCATTGTAAGGATACCTCATTATCAGACCAAATTAAAGTGTCACTAATATTTATCTCATGCAACTTATTTCTTATATAATTAGCTAATTTGACACCTACATAAATGGTTGTTAATTCCAACTGAGGCAAGGTACGTGATTTAATTGGAGACACTTTAGCCTTAGACATAACAAGAGAAATAACACTATTACATTGAAGGTAAGCAACTGCTCCATATGCCAATTTTGAAGCATCACAAAAAATGTGGAGTACAATTTTTCCCATTTGGATTGGCCACCTGGCATGGGAACTCCAACACTGGAATTTTTTCATAATCACCAATTAATTCATCCCACCTGTTAATGAATTCCTCAGATAGTATTTCATCCCAAGCACATTTAAGTTTCCATGCTTCCTGTATTAATAATTTCCCTATTATAGTAAGGGGTGACACTAAACCTAGTGGATCAAAACATTTGGAAACTTCAGCAAGCAAAACTCTCTTAGTTAATTTATTGGGCATACTGTAATTATTAGGTTTTAACATTAACAAATCTCTCTCAGTATCCCAAGTTAATCCCAATACATTACTACATTTTGGCACTTCATCTCCAGGGAAATCTTTACTTATTTTGTCCTTTAATTTGGACGAATTACTATTCCATTCCTTCAGAGGCATATTTGCACTTTGCATTATTTTATTAGCCTCTCCATAAATCATTAACAGTTCCTCTATGGAAGAATTATACTGGGGTACGATTTCATGAGTAAGACACACAGTTATGGTATTTGTAGTTTCCTTTAGTCATGCATTATTATTACGAGGAATCCTACCATACATTACATGGCCTCCTGCAGTCTTCAAAAGGGTGACACCACATTTCTTTATCCTACCCTTTACAAAGGAGGCATAATAGTCACTACCTATCAAAATATTTATTGGGCCTACAGAATCATCACTTACACCAGAAGGTGCTAAATTTACATTATGTCAGAGTCTTTCTGTAGCTTTACTAAGCCCTACTGTAGATATTTTCTCTGGAAGTCTATCTACAATTACTGCCTTAACACGTTTTTTCTCATTGCCCAACCTGACAGTTACATAAACAGTGTCATACAATTGAGCCCTTTTATCCGAGAGAAAACCAGATAATTTTAAAGTTGTGGGATCTCCCATCTGTACTTTCATACCATCAAGACATTTACGTTTTATGAAAGTATGCTGGGATCCCTGGTCCAATAATGCATTTACATTTTTTGATTTATGCCTTTTATCATCAATTTTTACCTGTAACACAGGTAAGGCTACTTCAGCAAAACCATCATTAACATTAGCAGCAATTTTTACATTAGACACTGTTGTGTCAGGATTGTCAACATTATCATTATTATCAACATTATCATATAGACCTTTACACATGACTATATGGTGTCTTCCTTTGTGACATTGATAAGAGAAGTTTAATTTGGCATAACAATCCTTTACATTGTGATTACCCAAACACCTGATACATCTGTCAAGTTCTTCCAATCTTTCAACTTTATCATTCCATGAATTGTATGCAATGCAATTCTTAGAAAAATGAGTACACTTGCAGAAGAGACAATCTCTCTTTTCTTTGACTGGTTTCTTATTAACTGGGCTACTCTTAATTAAGAGGGTACTTATTCTTCTTACTTTGTGGAGAATCATTATTTCTGATTCCTGCTACTTGATATGCACCTATCCAACTCTTTTTAGGAAATGAAATTTTATTATTACCATTGGGATAATTTTTCCCTTTGTGAAACTTGACAGATACCTTAGAGTTATTATGTGTTGCACCTTTAAAATGAGTTAGTTGGCTGGTCTGCAACCGAACAATTAATTCTTGTAGACCTTGTCTTATTTCCTCCAGACCAAAATAACCCTTGTGATACTTATTCGAGAGCCATTGAAGTGTTTTACAGCTTAATTTATTCTGTACAATGGCACTCAATAACCAGTCTGATTCCTTCAGATTATATTTATTACTTAAAGTTTTGAGAGTGCTCTCCAGTTTAACTCTGAACTGTTGTAAACCTTTGTAAGTGTGATCTGGAGATTTTAAATTAACAATGATATTCACTAGATCCAACCTACTTTGTTCTATATTACCAAAAGTGACCTTCAACAAGTCAATTGCTTCCTTGTAAGAGTCATCTACATTGGGAGAGGCTTGTATGAGTATGTGAGCATCTCCTCTTACCTGTCCTTTTAGGTAAAATAATTTAGTTACACAGGCTAGGTCACTCCTGTCATGCACAGCTGCTTTAAAAATTGACCAAAACTCCTCCCAATTTTCTCCTGGATTAAATGCAGGTAAACATAACTCTGGGAGTTTTGGCAGAGACATATTATTTGTTGGAGCAGACTGATTAACTGCCTGGTTTACACATTTTAATTTATTCAAGGCCTGACTTTTACAAGAAAGAATCTTTTCCTCTAATTCATAATACTGATCTACTTCAGTCTCATCTACACAGTTTACTAACAAATCTCCTTCATATTTGTTGTAATATAATTTGTATGAATCATATCTATTCCCTAAAGCATCTAAATACAATTTTAAATCATCAGTATTCACAGTTTCTTGATTCATTAATTCCAAGCACTTATTATATGCCTTGGTTATGTGAAGGCTTACTCAGCCCTGTAACAACTTCAGACAGTATTACCCAGGCTGGCTCCTCCTCAGGAAAATTAATGAATAGAAAAAGAAATAATAACAGACAAACATAAACACTTTATTATATAGAAAATATAAAATATAAAACACTTAAATATGAAATATTAATCCTACATTAAAGAAAATGAAAAATGAAAAATATAAATGATAACTGAATTCAACGCTAATATAAAACTTGGGTGTCTGGTGTTGGTGACACTGCTTGTTGAAATCGTAGCCGTTGCCGATGATGGGGGGGGGTCACAGGTGTTGGTTACAATCACTGGCTAGTTCTTCACAGTATAGCCTTGAGTATTCTATCCCGATGACAGGAAAGCAGGTTCTTTACCGCTGTAATGATGAGTGGTTACGTCCTGCAATTTCATACAGGTGCACAGGTAATTAAATCCAAAAAGGGGAAGTCTCAGGACGTTAGTCCATCTCCATCAGTTCTACTCGTTGATTGGCAGGTGACCCTCTCTGTCATCCAAGAGTAGTGCTGGGAGTTGTGAGTCTAGTGATTACTGTTTGGACCGGAGCCCCACACGTCACCTTTCGGGGGGGGGGGAAGGAGGGGAAGGGATAGCGGGAGCTAGACTGACCCTACCTTAACAAGCAGCTGGCAGTCAAACTATCACTTTCGGGGTGGGGGAAAAAAGGCGGGAATAGCGGGAGCTTGACTTACCCTACCTTAACAAGTAGCCGGCAATGAAACTATTGTTACTATATACTCCCTCGCTACTCCTATTTATTGAACTTTTCCCTCACTCTCCCCCATACCAAGACTTATAGTCAAGGAGTATAAGAAGAATAAGCGAGGAAAAAGTTCTAACAAATGGAAGTCGCATAAGGCAAGAAATCTTCTACTGACTGTCACGACTTAACCAGTCAGAGAAATAATTGGATGACCCATTGATATACACAATATGGAACTTAAAAGCCTGGAGTGCCAATGTCCACCTCAAGAGGCGACTGTTGGTTCCCTTAAAAGTTTCTAGGTATATCAAAGGTTTGTGGTCCGTTTCTAAAATGAATTCTTTTCCCAGCAAATAAAATTTAAGTTTGGAGATACCCCACACAAGGGCCAAACATTCCTTTTCTATGGTGGAGTATCTCGTTTCTGCGGGAAGGAGTTTCTGGCTTAGGAAGCATACAGGGAAGGGAGTACCATCATGGTATTGTAGTAGCACCGCACCTAAGCCAGTATTGGAGGCATCAGTTCTTAAACAAAATGTTTTATTAATATCTGGAATCTTAAGTATAGGGTCTTTCGAAAAGATACTTTTAATCTCATTAAACTTTAACCTAGCTACGTCGGAAAGTTCAAGAGGTTCCTTCACAGACTTTTTAAGGAAGTCAGATAAGATGCCTGTAAGATCAGTAAGGTTTGGGATAAACCATGCATAAAAATTTACAGAACCAAGAAAGCTATGCATGACCTTCTTGGTTTTGGGGAATTTAAATTCTAATAAAGCTTTGATCTTACTGGGGAGAGGCTGCAGAGAGTTATTAGAAAGTATCAGTCCAAGATATCTAATCTTGTTATACCCAAGGAAGCATTTCTTCGGCCTGGCAGTGAGGCCATGTGAGCATAACCTACGTAAAACTGATGTTAATGTTTGGATATGCTCGCCCCACGTGGATGTCATTACGTAAATGTTATCAAAATAAACTGAAACGTTTGGCATATTACCCAAGACCTTTCTCATCAGTCTCACGTAGGTAGCACAGGCAGTTACCAAACCGAAGGGCATAGTTCTATATTGCATCAGTCCTTGGTGTGTAGGAAAAGCGGTGTACTGCTTAGAAGAAGGATCTAACATTACTTGATGATATGCTTGCGCAATATCAATCTCTGAAAAGAAGGAAGAGTCATAAAATTTGTGTAGATCGCTATCTATTAAGGGCATAGGCTCAGCATCCCACCGAGTTATAGCATTAAGGCCTCTGAAGTCAATAGCAAGTCTATATGAATTATCCTCCTTCTTAACCATGACTACTGGTGAACAATATGAAGATACTGAAGGTTCAGTGATCTTTAGTTTTAATAATTTGTCTACCTCTCGGTCAAATGCATCCCTAAGGTGAACTGGAACTGGGTATAATTTTCGTTTGATAGGATTGTCCGTCACTAAGTCAATCTTATGGACGTTTGAAAAGTTACTCACACATTGAAGTAGTTCATGTCTCTTATGGTCATCCAAAGATTCATTAACATAAATGTTGGTTGCGTCCGAGTGGTCAAGAGTCACCAAGTCATGTAGTTCTTCTTCATAGTCTAAGTTAGTGGTGTCAATTACGCACACCTTACATTCTTCAGTTGTCGTATCAAGTTCGTGTGGAAAAACTAAGTCAAAGTTATTAAGGCAGTTAACCGAATTTCTTCGGTAATATTTCTTAAGGATGTTGATATGATAAAGCTTAGGTTTCCCCTTGACTTCTATGAGGTAGCCAACTTTCCCACAAATTTTTAATACTTTATATGGACCTTTCCATGCTACTAGTAATTTATTTGGCTTGATCGGCAAAAGTACAAGAACTTCATCCCCTACTTTAAAACTTCTCCTCTGACTTTTGGAATCAAAATAGGTTTTGTACTGGTCCATTGACAAGCTTAGGTTTTTCGAAACTATGTCAGAGGTCTCCTCAAGTTTGGATCTAAGGTCAAGGAGAAACTGGTAAGAAGACTGAACCTCAGCACTCACCTCCTCATTAGTCCATAAGTCATGAAGAATGGACAATGGGCCTCTGGCCTGGTGAAAACCCCAGAGTCACTGGGAACTTCCCTCATGGCAAACAAAGCACAGGGTAGGTAACGATGCCACTCTAGGTTTAAGGGAGCAAAGTTTCCTTAAAACGGACTTGAGAATCGAATGCTGGCGCTCAATCCTCCCATTACAGCTGGGATGATAGGGTGTGGTGAAGAGAGGCTTCACTCCCAGAAGTTGGTATAGATGTTGCATTAAGTCAGATGTGAATTGTGTCCCACGGTCAGACAAAATTTCTCTAGGGATGCCCACTCTGGAGAAGATGGACAAAAGGGCTTCAGCCACCTCTGTAGTAGTTATGGTTTTTAAGGGTACGGCTTCAGGGAAACTCGAAGCATAATCCACTTATTATTATTTTTATTTATTATCACACTGGCCGATTCCCACCAAGGCAGGGTGGCCCGAAAAAGAAAAACTTTCACCATCATTCACTCCATCACTCCATCCACTTATGTTAATATATATCTATGTCCCCCAGATGAAAGTGGAGATAAAGGACCAACGATGTCAATGGCTACTCTTTCAAAGGGTACCATAAAGACTGGCATTTTGACCATAGGTACTCGCCTGGTACCTCGGGAGGATGACAGTTGGCAAACTTTACACGATCTATAATAGGTAGTGACATCTGAGGACATTTTTGGCCAAAAATAGGTTTCCCTAATTTTATTTAAGGTTTTACGATGTGAGAAATGTCCGGCCACTGGCAGGTCATGAGCCATTTTAAGAACAGTCTCTCTGCATTGACTTGGAACAACTAAGATGGAATAGTCTATCTCATCTGAATTTAATTTGAATGCTGACTTGTACAAGATACCTTTTATATATTCAAATTTATATGAAAAGTTTTTCCTTTGGATAACTTGATTTTGTTTAGCGGTATTATGGCAATTCTGAAGAGAAGGACAATTACGTTGTAAATTGACGAAGGAGTCCTTCGATATGTCTAAAGGCTTAAAGTCAGGGAAAATCAAAGGATGGACAGTAGGAGAAGCCTGGGCTTTTGTCTGAGCCCTAGTCAAGACATTTATGGTATCGGAGGTGATATCTTCACTTTCATCTAACAAGTGAACCGGTGATCCTACTACCTCGCTTTCGAGAGTATCATCACTGGTTTTTAATCCCACATGAATCTCACGAGACATTGTCTCATCTGAACTTTCGAGGGGCTTCTCTGATTCTACAGGAAGAAGATCTGAAAAGCTTATGTCCACCTTTGGTGATGAAAGGTCAATCTCAAAAGGAAGAATGGCACCTTTTACATTACCTATTAGTACGGAGCAAGAAGTGATGGGAGCTTGTACGGCTTCAGACCAACCTGTGAACCATTTAGACCTAATGTAACAACGGATGGTAGGAAAAGTGTCTGTACGGCCCAAGTAGTCTGAAAGTATAGCAGAGGAATGAGTTTCTTTAAGGTTAGGGAACAGCTTATCAGAAATGACTATACATGTGCATCCAGTGTCTCGTAAAATGGTAGATACATTAAGTCCATTAACTGTTCCTGAACAGAAGGGTGCTTGGTCATTACAGTCTTTAAAACATCTTCCAACTTTTTGGACCTTCTTAGAAGGACAATCTGGACGTTTATGTCCCTTAACACCACACAAATGACAAACAGGAATAAAAGAAGTCATTTTACTTTCCACTAGAGGCTTTGATTTCTTAAGGTCTGATGAACCCTTGCCCTTAGGGTCTGTATAGTCCTTGTGGCTTAGCGCTTCTTTTTTGATTATAATAATAATAATTGCCCTTAGGGTTCGATCCCTTTAGGTCTTTATAGGAATTGTGAGCCTCAGCATACAGGTCAGCAGCCTCAGCAACTTCCTCAGCTTTAATCAGGTTACGTTCTCTGATGAATGTTCGTATCTGGTGAGGAAGAGCTGTCAGGAACTGGTCAGCAACCATGAAGTCTCTAAGAGATTCATAATTGTGATCAATTCCTGAACTCTCTATCCAAAAGTCGAACAAACGAAAGAGTGTTACCTGTAACTGCTGAAAGTTCTGGCCAGGCTGTAAGGTGGCATACCTGAAATCTTTCCTGTAAGAATTAGTGGTTTTTTGATATGCTTTAAGGATTGCCTTCTTCAGTAGGTTATAATTACATATGATATCCTGCGACAAAGTTGCATAGATATTCAAGGCTGTACCAGAAGATAACATTCCTAACCTGGTAGCCCAGGTGCCAGCAGGCCATTCACAGAGGGTAGCGGTATTTTCAAACCTGATAATGTGTGAAGTTATGTCTTCCCCCTCTGTGAAGGGAGGTAAATTAGGTGTTGGAATATGTGCACTAGCTGCATGATGTTCAATTACTCCTTCCTCTAATTGTTGTTGTGTAAAAGTTAACTTTTTATTCTCTAATTCAAGGCGAGATTTTTCGAGCTCGCGATCCTTTTCTCTCTCTATTAACTCGTGTTTTCTATCCTTTGCTCTTTCCTCAAGTTCTCTTAATTTAACCTGTTCCTCACGTATCTTAGCTTGTTCCTCACGATCTCTATCCTTTGCTCTTTCCTCAAGTTCTCTTAATCTAGCTTGTTCTTCACGTACTCTAGCTCTCTCCTCACGATCAAGTCTATCACGCTCCTTTTTATCTTCTCTCTCTCTTTCTAACTGTCTTTCTTGGATTTCTCTCTCAATTCTCTCTCTCTCCTTTTTCTCCTGTCTTTCAAGGTTCTCTTTCTCCTTTTTCTCTTCTCTTTCGATTCTATCTCTCTCCTTTTCTTCTTCTCTTTCCCTTTCTAACTGTCTCTCTTCTCTCTCAATTCTCTCTCTTTCAAGTCTTTCCTGGATCTTAGCACTAATGAAAGATTCTAAAATTTTCCCCGTTATTCCTAACTTACTTCCAGCGTTCATCCAAAACTGGTATTCCTCCATACTTGCAAGAATAACTTAAACTATCAGGGGAAATGAAAATGGTATTAAAGAAAACGGAGGGTTCAATTCCTGCTCCGCTCAAACTGTAAATAAACCAGAGGGCTCGATCCCTGCTTCAATTAAATAATACGTATTAATGAAAACGAAGGGTTCTATGCCAGCTCCGAGCAAACAGTAAGGAGAATGGGGTCACTTGACCATCCAATCTTCTCACCAACAAATCAAGAGTGTCCACCAACAGTTCCCTTGATATAATAAAGAGCTCAATGAAACAAATTGTCACTGGAAAATCTCGGGTCCCTAGAGTCTAATCCTCCAAAGTGTTTCAAGCTCACACAGAAAGGTGGCAGAATTAAATATTATATCCTGCCTGACTTGACTTACAATAAATTGAGACTATAACAATTACCAAATCCTTCAAATACCTGTACTGTAGTCCTACCATAGAGAATGATTACTCATGGCTGGTGGTAACCGTCTGTGGTATGCGGCGTTGAAGTTCCAATGGTAGATTCGAGATGGAGTTGAATCTTGATTCAGTAGAGTGTATCCTGGCAAGGTCGCCACTTGTGAAGGCTCACTCAGCCCTGTAACAACTTCAGACAGTATTACCCAGGCTGGCTTCTCCTCAGGAAAATTAATGAATAGAAAAAGAAATAATAACAGACAAACATAAACACTTTATTATATAGAAGATATAAAATATAAAACACTTAAATATGAAATATTAACCCTACATTAAAGAAAATGAAAAATGAAAAATATAAATGATAACTGAATTCAACGCTAATATAAAACTTGGGTGTCTGGTGTTGGTGACACTGCTTGTTGAAATCGTAGCTGTTGCCGATGATGGGGGGGGGGATCGCAGGTGTTGGTTACAACCCACTGGCTAGTTCTTCACAGTATAGCCTTGAGTATTCTATCCTGATGACAGGAAAGCAGGTTCTTTACCGCTGTATTGATGAGTGGTTATGTCCTGCAATTTCATACAGGTGCACAGGTAATTAAATCCAAAAAGGGGAAGTCTCAGGACGTTAGTCCATCTCCATCAGTTCTACTCGTTGATTGACAGGTGACCCTCTCTGTCATCCAAGAGTAGTGCTGGGAGCTGTGAGTCTAGTGATTACTGTTTGGACCGGAGCCCCACACGTCACCTTTCGGGGGGAGGAAGAAGGAGGGGAAGGGATAGCGGGAGCTAGACTGACCCTACCTTAACAAGCAGCCGGCAGTCAAACTATCACTTTCGGGGTGGGGGAAAAAAGGCGGGAATAGCGGGAGCTTGACTTACCCTACCTTAACAAATAGCTGGCAATGAAACTATTGTTACTATATACTCCCTCTATATACTCTATATACTCCCTCACAGGTTACATGAACTTTTCTAGCCTGTAGTGATGCTTTCTTTACTCTATATTCCATATGTTTGTCTTCTATATTAATTTCCTCATTTTCAGCCATGATGCAATGTATTAAATTCAACTTAATTAATAAGACTGATTACAACTTACAACACTGATACAACTTACCTTTGAATAAATCCTAGCTACTTGAGCTTAGCAATTACATGCAAGAAAATAATATAAACTTCAAATGTACATTAATACAAACCTTTAGCCAGACTTGGCTTATCAAAATTAATATACTAATTAATAAATCCTTGCCAGAATTTGGCATAGCAAAATTATTATACACAATATAATCTTTAGACACACTTTTCTTATCAATTACACATACACTGATATAAATCTTGGCCAGAATTGTCTTATCAAATTAATATTATACAAATTAATATAAACTTAGCCAGACTTGACTTATCAAAATTAATATTGTAATAATTATAATCCACTACACATTAAGTAAATTTGTGAACTTAACATCTACCTCCTTCTGTCATTTCACATACAATTATTAAGTAATTAACTAATTAATGACTTCACTAATTACCTCCGGTTCGAAGGACCAACGGGCAAATTAAATGTGGAAAATTACATTTATCTGGATGTAACTCATAATGTACATACCAGTAAATAACAAAGATAATTATTATTTATCAGACAAGTAGGAATTTGGGACACCTAGGTCGCAAAAAATGTCCCCCTTCGATACCTACCACTGTCATATCCACAAGTTGCTCTGGACCTATTATTTATAATTAAAATATACATCACCAGGAATTCTGGTAAACATATAAATTTGTGGACTGTATATTTAAAATAAATGATTATATATATATACACACATTTATACAACAGAAGGAGAATATATCTTAATCATAACACTCACCAATCTGACTGGAGATTAATGTGTATCATACTCAGAAAACCTCACTGTCTATCTATGAAAATAACACTGCCCATAGTTAAACATAACAGACTTATCTGAGGTTCCTGGAGCTGTCTTGTCCAGTCGCCTGATATCTCAAGTTATGCAGGATTGCACATCCAACAATTTAGGCTCCTATTTGAGAGGTGTCAGCTCAAATTTAACCTCTAGAGCATGAAAAATTCTTCCCATTACTAATGTCTGTTACTCAATTCAAAAACAAAAATGGCGACTGTCCTTCTGTGCAGGCGCAGCTTCCCGTTTTCTATGACATAAATATTATTAAATACAGTATGGCCATCTATTTACATATAACTACTGTATTTCTGGAAAATATATACAGTATTTTCCACACTGTGTAAATATTAGCATTTATTAGCACATTTAATTGCTTCATTTTTTTCCCTGTGTTGTGTATCCATCTCAACAGAGACTTCAACACCGGAGGGATGTGGGTGGCCTTATTTTTATGTACAAGGCCAATATTGTTAAAGTATCACACGTCTCCATTCCGCGGAGAGCAGCAAACAGCAAACTACAATCTGGCTGTCCCCTTCTGAACATTACTTTGTCTGAGATAGTTTATTCCCAGGATGACTCGAGTCTGGAACATATTCGTACAGCATAATGACATCAACGAAATAAATTCAATTGACCAAACGAAATCGTTGGCCCACAGATGGCTCCAACTTCATCCTGTTTCTCTCTCTGAATGTCTCTTAATAAAAAAGCTTTTAAAATAAGCTGATGTAGGTAACAGGACTTAACTTGTAAATAAAGTCAGTTATCCTTAACCTGAGAAAGAGAGAGAGTGAATGAACGAATTATCACAGTAAAATAATATATATATTATTCACTCATCCAGTTACTCAGGAATATAGATTTGATATTTCATATTTTTTGGGTTGAAGACTATCGACTACACGAGGATCATTAAGGCTGCATGTAATCTGTTAACCATTATTCAAAAGCACTTTTATCGTTAAAATACAGAATGAGGTAAACTCTCAGTGCAAATACACTGAGACATACACTCTTGGTGTATATATCCTGTGCATACTTTTTAACAAGTTCTTAAAAAATAGTGAACTAATATTACATACAATCACTAGCAACCCATCTAAAAATCATCGTCTGTTACGACCCTAATTGTGTTGGCACACGTAGTCATTCACAACCAAACACTGTTTTTCCGTAATGCGTCTCATCTTGCATGCGGCTGAGCTCGCTGGTCTATATGAAATATCGACAAGATGTTATAAAATACCGGCAAGATGGACGACACTTTGTTAATAAAAGATCACATTATACTGCATTTGTGTCTTTATCGACTGTGTTCCAGATGGCGTGGGTGCCTTGTGAATTATTTAATAATTGTCGTGATGTGGACGTCAATATCAGTGTCATCTATCCAGAGTGATGGAAGGTGCTCTCCTGTTTGTCAAATGGATAGAAGCCATCAGCAATCAGACTGGTAAAAATACTAAGGCTTCGATTTCTAAGGAGTGGATGACGTGTTTGGGAAATTTTAAGACAAAAAAAAAAAAACTTGTGGCTATAGGAGGGTGGGTACAGGAGGAAATAGGAGTGATTGGTGGAATGACGAAGTAAAGGGTGTAATGAAAGATAAAAAAAAGGTCACTTATGAGACGTTTTTATAAAGCAGAAGTGTATGTTTGTTAATCAAAAAGACACTCTCTGCGAAAGATCCTGCTGAAGAGTACGTTTGAAAAAAACTATGAGAACACTTCTTTTTTGGTACAGAGGTCATGGTGAGAGTTGCAGTCTATGAGCAGTCTGTATTGCTGAATTTTTATTTGAAATTATCATTGTCCCTGATAAGTAGAATATCAAGAAAAGGAAGGAAGTCATCTTGCTACTCTTGCTAAGTGACTTGTATAGTGTGTTGAAGGTGGTTGAGTCGGCCCTTGAAATTATGAAGGTTGAAACAACGTCTTAATACAATGACAAAGACGTATCTAAGCCCAGTGATGTGGCGGTGAATAATTGTGAATCAGTCCGTTTCATGTATACTGTGAATCGTGAAAATCTAGATATACATATATTGGGGCTTTTTTGTCCAGATTTTTGGCACCTTACTTATTTGTAATGATTTGCTATTAACTATTACCGTTAATAGCGACCCGATTTTGTTATAGTTTTGGTCGGCCTGATTCGTTAATAATCAGCTTCTCCAAATATTTTACTATGTCAGGGTTGTTAATTTATTAATAATATTTAGTCTGTCCGATTCAGGGCTTAATACTACATACAAAGATATGCCGAGCATATTCAAATCCGGTGGGACATAACCGCAGATTTCACGAGATTTTGTAAATTGTTGACCCATTCCGTAACTAAATACGGTGCTCAATTCGATTATTTTTACTTACTTCAAGTTACAAGACGAGTTGTTATCCTACATTTCCTTGTTGTTATGCTACCTCACCTTGTTGTTATACTTCCTCACCTTGTTATTATACTTCCTCACCTTGTTGTTATCCTTCTTCACCTTGTTGTTATCCTACCTCACCTTGTTGTTATACTACCCCACCTTGTTATCCTTTCTCACCTTGTTGTTATCCTACCTCACCTTGTTGTTATCCTACCTCACCTTGTTGTTATCCTACTTCACCTTGTTGTTATCCTACCTTACCTTGTTGTTATACTACCTCACCTTGTTATCCTGCCTCACATTGTTGTTATCCTTCCTCACCATGTTGTTATCCTACTTCACATTGTTGTTATCCTACTTCACCTTGTTGTTATCCTACCTCGCACTATTGTTATCCTTCCTCACCTTGTTATCCTACCTCGCATTGTTGTTATCCTACCTCACCTTGTTGTTATCCTACTTCATCTTGTTGTTATCCTACTTCACCTTGTTGTTATCCTACCTCACATTGTTATCCTACTTCACCTTGTTGTTATCCTACCTCACATTGTTATCCTACTTCACCTTGTTGTTATCCTACTTCACCTTGTTGTTATCCTACCTCGCACTATTGTTATCCTTCCTCACCTTGTTATCCTACCTCACCTTGTTGTTATCCTACTTCACCTTGTTGTTATCCTACCTCACATTGTTATCCTACTTCACCTTGTTGTTATCCTACCTCACATTGTTATCCTACTTCACCTTGTTGTTATCCTACTTCACCTTGTTGTTATCCTACTTCACCTTGTTGTTATCCTACTTCACCTTGTTGTTATCCTACTTCACCTTGTTGTTATCCTACTTCACCTTGTTGTTATCCTACTTCACCTTGTTGTTATCCTACTTCACCTTGTTGTTATCCTACTTCACCTTGTTGTTATCCTACCTCACCTTGATTTGGATCCTAACCTTCACTATTATATATTACCACCACCAGTACATGATCCACAAACCTTGACTAATACCCAGGTAGTTACTGCTGGTGAACATTTTAGTAAATGAAAAAAGACGCCATTACGTCTTTTCCTCCCCGGAAATCGTGCCCGGGTCCCTTCGTTTGTGAACCGAACGCTGCTTGTGAGCTATAGAAAATAGAATGAAACAATAAATGAAATAATAATTATACCAAGTTCATAGTTATTATTCGTCTGGATTTTTCATAACCTTTCATGGTTTATGTAGATGAGATAACTTGGTCGCGAGTGAAGTTATGTTTGACGAGGATGCTGCCAGAGACTAGTAGTGCAGCTCCTGGTGTCACAGTCCACCAGAGTGAAATCCCAATAGTATTAGGAGCGAGGCTGTAGAAAAATACATAGTCCTGGTCTAGTGGTATTCATAGTTCCTTACAAGTTTGCTTAGATATTTTTTATTTATCCCAGATAAGCAAATTCTTTGAGCTGAAATGCTATCAAAACACAGTTTTACCACATCTGTGATAGTGTTAAGGAGAATATTATTACGTGTAATCCCAGAATGCTGATCAAAATAAAAGGGAAAAATATTTCTTCTAGATTAGTTTTTTGTCGTGATTTCAAGACACGTTTCTTTGGTTCATCCTCTTAATCCTGAGTGAGTGCATTTCAGCACCATCTATGTTTGAGCATTCGTACCCCTTCTTCCAGCATTGTTGACGAATCTTACCGGGACACTTGTTCTTACTATACACAGTTAGCTGAGCAGTTGCTCAGCAAACTGTGTATTAGCCCCTATTTTCGTTCTGTGGATTTCTAGAGTTAAGGAAAGCCAGTTGATGACTTAGGTGGGGAAGTGAATGGGCATTTGGCTCTGCCATGATTAAGGCAAGGAGGTTCACCTGCAGTTCTCTGTATGCAATAGCGTAATAAACATAAGGTGAAGTTTTCTTGTAGATGGATGTATATGGTTGTGGCTTGCACTACAGATCATGGCATGTTGCAGCCGCTGACGATGCCTCCACTGATGATCTTCTCACACCTTTCTTCTGCCGTTGCCGCTGGCACCTTCACCTGCTGTTGCTGCAGCCGACTTCGCTGTTGCTGACTCCTCCATTACGTGACTTGTTTCTTTTGGCTTAACTTGAATGCTGGATATAGTTTGAACCGCTACTAGTCTTCTCTTCTTACAGTGCGATTCTGTCCAGGTAGCCGCATTTGGTGTTTGGTTTAAACTTTCTGGCAGTTTTTTCATGCAAGAAGTATTTATTTTACACAGTATTACGATGAGCATTCTTATGTCAGTTGGTATTTACTTTTTATTTCCAAGTGCACTTAGTAATCTCGTAGGTAAAAGTGCGCTTTACATCTCGAAGCTACCGTCTTTGTGCATGTGTGTGTGTGTGTGTGTGTGTGTGTGTACTCACCTAGTTGAGGCCGCAGGGGCCGAGTCCAAGCTCCTGGCCCCGCCTCTTCACTGGTCACTGCTAAGTCACT